>NW_024744483.1:0-14443 GCF_018991925.1 Homarus americanus
TATATATATATATATATATATATATATATATATATATATATATATATATATATATATATATATATATATATATATATATATATATATATATATATACAGAGGAGGGTGAGATCGAGTCCACAGAGGTCAAGTATAGGTACTGACTACTGACCCTACTAATCTTCACAAAAGCACCGCAGCGGTCGGTAGTCAGGTCAGAGGGAAAACTGACCCAACCTTCTCACCTGGTTACAAATCTTCTTAATTACAAAATTTTCCAATTTGTACATACCATTACTCAAATTCATGCTAACGGATTCGGTATGTTTAATGAGACTAGATTCTATAATGTTCCTACTGTCAATTGAATTACAAGGTAATATTGAGGAGGCATTATCCCAGTCAATGCAATGTTTTTTATCCCTCAAATGAACAAACAAAGCATTGGTTTCCTGCCTGTCCTAACACTATATTTATGTTGTTTAAGTCTAGTTACAAGATCTTTACCTGTCTGGCCTAAGTAAAACATATTACATTCCTTGCAAGGGACTTTATAAATGCAGCCATTTGTATTGTTGGGGGAGTTCTTGATTAACATTTGTTTAACAGTGCATGAGTTTTTAAATGCCACATTGACGTTCCAGGTTTTTAGTTGTAAAGGAATTTGAGAGAAATTTTTGTGAAACGGTAATACTAAGAGATTCTTATGGTCATGGGTGGTTATCAGCATATACCTGGATCACGCGCACCTACAGTGATTTACTTGCACATATATATAACACGCGGACTTTGAACATATAATCAACGCCCTCACCAGCAAGGAATCGAACCCTCGACCTACTGGGTGGGACTAGGGAACGCTTACCGGCTAGGCCACAAGGACACTAAAAGCAGTTCTAGACTCTGTTATATTTCACACAAAGCCTGTTCATCGAGCTGATGGCGCCGTGAACCTCATTGGGAAACTGCCCGTGCCTCTTATGTGGTGTCAGTAGCATTTTACCGAATCCAGCTGGTATGAAACGCGAGGTACATATATATACTTCATTTTTAGTCCATATAACACGCGGACTTTGAGGTCGTTGATTATATATATATATATATATATATATATATATATATATATATATATATATATATATATATATATATATATATATATATATATATATATATATATATATATGTAACCGGTCGGAATTTACTGGACCTTATTTTCTCACTTGACTTGGGGTTTATGAAAGATTATTAGATGGTAATGGCAGTGGAAGTGCCCCTTAGTGAGAAATCCCGAACCAGCACAAGAGCACTTAAATTTACTAACAAAATGAATTGTCCGTGACCCGTGGAAGGATAGCGTCTGTGACTGGGATGAATGAGACACACTGTAAAATTTACAATTATATTCCCTCCAACACTACAGACACAATCAAATAATGGTACACCAATATGCTCACCTCTTAACTTGAACTTAAAACACTACTCTGGGGAATAAAAGTTATACATGATATTGAAATTATTAGAAACTCAGGCAACAATAAATTTAAAGTATTAAGAAATGTTGCTTGCACACATGAAACAGGCCTTAAGGGCTTTCAACAAAATTATATCACCCCAACAGATGCACAATTCCTAACCTAACTTAAACAATACTCTGGGGAACAAAGGTTATACCTGAGATCGGAATTATAAAGAAAAATTTGTTGCATTAAAGGAATTAAATCGCAGTATCACTCTGGTTCCACTTAGTGACACAAACATTAAACAAACAATACTATCAAAATCAATTAAGAACTATTACTACACACGTCAAGATAATATCAGTAACTGAAAAAATGGTACTAACTACATACAAAAATATTGAGATGTTACTGAGTCCACCAATACTCGTGAACCATGCTCCACCCAACTCAACATACACCCGTAATAAGGGAGATAAAATGTTTCTCTAGGTATCCCCCAGACTCCTGGTCTCAGTGTGTGACCATTAATCTACTCAGATAGCCTCAGTGTACTCTCAGTGCATCCATGGGTGGGAAGAGAGAATGCCAACAGGTGACTATGGCCAGTAGGTAATACTTCTAGCTGACCGAGGGCACATGGTGGTGGGCACCCACGTGGTAAGAACTGATCACCCAATGCCGATGCTGGTCCCGTGTTGTTTTAGTTGTCGGGAGCACTCGTTCACAGTGATCCTTTGCTACCCCGCTAACCAGTGACAAGCTTACACTGATCGTTCCAATGGCAACACTTGCCAAGCCTCAATCATCAACGGCAATCTCAAACGGCAGTCAATCTCTGGCAATCAATTTCTCGCAGTCAAGTGGGTTCTGACGGAAACCCTGAAATGAACTCACTGTTAGCTCTTGTTAACTTTATCACTGCCCTATCTAAACCCTGTCTGAGATCGAATGAGACTTACTTGTTATACTGCAATAGTGCAGCACAGGTGACTAGGCCACGTGACTATTTCTGTGACGGACGCGCAGGGACGTCTTGCTGGACCGAATGCTTCCACGTGACTAAGGACCAGCCAGCGTCGCGTCTCTCCAAGGCGCTAGCTTAGGCCTACGTGACATATTTTCCGCCTAACTAATAACTCCTTGGGACACCCGTAACATTATTCAGACTGATAAACGATCTATAATAATTTCAAATTCAATAATAGTCCCTTAACTTCATGAATCGCATCATTATTAATTCGGCAAATTACATTTAATATCATATAGGCCTAGTTCCACAACCTCCCACTATGTGCGGGGAGCGCTCTCTTCCCTCAGACGACCTTGAACGCTCAGTATCGCTAATGGCGGGGCATTTGAAATTTCTGAATATTACATATATATATATATATATATATATATATATATATATATATATATATATATATATATATATATATATATATATATATATATATATATATATATATATATATATATATATGTATGTATGTATGTATGTATGTATGTATGTGTGTATGTATGTATGTATGTACTGTATGTATGTATGTATGCATGTATGTATATTGTTACTAACCACGCCATCAATTGTCATGATCTACCTACCCAGCACTACGAACCACGCCATCTATTGTCATGATCTACCTACCCAGCATCACGAGCAACGCCATCTAGGGACGAAACCCGAGTATGACTAGTCTTAGTTACCACTCCGGGGTTTCCCTTCTCCATATCCTGGTTGTTGCGTCACCTCCTCCAAGTCTTCCTCATCAGCTCCAGTTCGATGAGATTTCAGTTCACTCTGAGAAGTGACCACACTAGGACCACCTATCCTGGAAACCTACGGCACAGTGACTACCTACCATCTTCTTCAATACTCAGCCTTACTGGTCAGCCATCTCAGCACTGCACTTGAGTATTTTGTAATCTTATATTGCCTCCCCACCTCCACCTTGCTTCCGAATGTTGTATAAATATGTATATACTGTTAAGCCAATGTTGCGTATGTTTAGGTTAAGTATGGTTAAGGGTAATTTATAAGAAGCTGAATATTTTGTTAAGGAATTTATGGTACTTTGTTATACACAACAAAAACTCGCATCCTTTGTCTACCCTTTTATAGTCCGATTGTCTTTGTTTTTTTGTTGTTGTTACCTGTTGGGATCTGGGTAGACTTTTAACTATATTCTAAATCCCCAACTCGTAACAATATATATATATATATATATATATATATATATATATATATATATATATATATATATATATATATATATATATATATATATATATATATATATATATATATATATATGCAGGGTACTTCACCAAAGAGTACATTAAATTGGAGGATGAAATCCTTGGATATTTCGGAACCACAAAGTCTCTATGGTAAAATGTCAGGTTCTCCATAGTTTCCATGTTACAATACATTTAAGATGTTGTATTAATGAGAGTGAATTTCATGTGAAACTCCCTCCCCCCTGTAACTGCCTCTATCTCATTCGGTCATACATGGTCCCTGCCTCATGGCACCTGTGTCAGCCATCTGTATCACACTGTACTGCTGTACATAAGACATCTGTGGATAAATGATTACAAAAAGCTTACATAATGACGCATAATTACTAATATTCATACAAATATACAATAATCAAAGCTTTCTTACAAGTCATTACTATAAGCTTGGAATTTAATCTAAAGAAAACGGGACAGAATGTAAACTAAATACAATGGGTGACTAAAACAAATATTGAGGGAGCATGGGAGGTGACCGTAACATTTTACATAAACATTATACAGATGTTTGAAGTATAGTTGTAAAGAAACATGAGTGGGGTATGGGTTATTTGTGTTCACACTCAGGATGGGATGGAGAAAGGAAACTCACAATGTGCTCTCTGTATACATGTTGTATTGGATGTACAATGCAGCTTGGTGCTGGGAAGGCAGCATGGTTACAAGCGTGATGTAGAGAGAGCTGGTTGGTGAGGATGCTCAGAGGAGGACAGCTTGTGGGACGCCATGCTCGCCGGCGGGAGCGAGGGCCGCCAGGCAGGCGGAGGAGGTGTTGCTTGCTGCGGCTGTAGCTAGAAGAGGGAGAACTGGTTGGTGAGGATGATCAGAGGAGGACCAGCTTGTGGGTCGCCATGCTCGCCGGCGGGAGCGAGGACCGCCAGGCAGGCGGAGGAGGAGGAGGTGTTGCTGGCTGGTTAGTGTAGGTAAAAAGAGAGAGATCACCACGAGGTCAGGTCTTAAATAGCGGGGGGTAGGCGTGGCTTAGTAGTTGACCTCCGTGATGTATGGCGGCGCTGGTTGACCCAGACCACGAGGCACACACTGTGGAATTCGCGGGGTCAGCTACTCAGCGACAAACAGCGTTTGTAGGGGAGAAATCCACTACAATACTCCCTCCTTCCCTCCAAGCGGTGTAGGAGACTTGTTGTCTGCAGGGTTGCATGGCACATGTGAGGCAGAACGGGCGGTGCATGCCTCATGTGAGACAACGGCGATGGCGTGGATGAGCCGGCCGCTAGGGGAGACAACTCTCTAGATACACAATATCTGTGGGAATAGAGAGGGAGAAAAAGGGTGTGTGTTGGCGATGAATGTTGTTCTTCCCTCACGGCAGGTACAGAGTCGTCAGATGCGCCTGCTGGGGTGTGTGGGCCTGGGTCAGGAGCAGGGGCTGCGTCAGCAGAAGCGGATGAGGGCTCTTGACAACAGCTGGGTCCACGACAGCAGCAGGGTGCAGGACAGTAGCAGGGAGAAAAGAGGGGTGTGTGGGTCCGCACTCAGGCGCATTTGCCGCGTCGGGAGCAGGGGCTGCATCAGGAGGCGCGGCAGGGGGTACTGCTGGGCCGGGGGCGGCGTCTGAGGCAGGACGGGTGTATTGGGGTCGGTAGGACGTGGTGCTTGGGGCAGGAATAGGAGCGGCTGTCTGCTTAGAGTAGCAGAGCTGCTCTAGGGTGTCTAACCTGCGGTTTAGAGACAGTAGCTGTAGAGCCAATGAGAGCTGCTTCTGGGTGGATAAGCCAGTCTTCCATGTTGCTTGAAGACTGGGAGAGTGATCAGTTTCTCCTCCATCCTGTGTGAGTGCGAATCTCCGGGGGTCACCATTTGTGGGGTATGAGTCGTTTGGTTCACACTCAGAATGGGATGGAGAAAGGAAAATCACAATGTGCTCTCATGTATACATGTTGTATTGGATGTACAATGCAGCTTGGTGCTGGGAAGGCAGCATGGTTACAAGCGTGATGCAGAGAGAGCTGGTTGGTGAGGGTGCTCAGAGGAGGACAGCTTTTGGATCGCCATGATCGCCGGCGGGAGCGAGGGCCGCCAGGCAGTGGCGGAGGAGGTGGTGTAGCTTGCTGCGGCTGTAGCTAGAAGAAGAGAGTTGGTTGGTGAGGATGCTCAGAGGAGGACAGCTTGTGGGTCGCCATGCTCGCCGGCGGGAGCGAGGACCGCCAGGCAGGCGGAGGAGGAGGAGGAGGAGGAGGTGTTGCTGGCTGGTTGGTGTAGGTAGAAAGAGAGAGGTCACCACGAGGTCAGGTCTTAAATGGCGGGGGGTAGGCGTGGCTTAGTAGTTAACCTCCGTGATGTATGGCGGCGCTGGTTGACCCAGACCACGAGGCATACACTGGGGAATTCACGGGGTCGGCAACTCAGCGACAAACAGCGTTTGTAGGGGAGAAATCCACTACACATTATACAGATGTTTGAAGTGTAGTTGTGCATAAACATTATATAGATGTTTGAAGTGTAGTTGTAAAGAAACATTATACAGATGTTTGAAGTGTAGTTGTACATAACATTATGATGATATTCTGAGGACTAATTTTTTTCAGGCGAAACTGATTGAAAATAAGGCGTTCCGTGTACTGGCGATGCTCTCTCCAGATGAAGATGTGTTTCGAGGCGTCTCCAGTTTCCTTGACATGCTCGGTCTAGCTGTCCATCGTGACTACTGTGGGCACGGTCTCGCGAGCAGGCTGGTGAAGGTAATTAGTCTTTAGAAATCAAGTTTAGAAATAATTGTATGTTAAAGCTCACAACTTTTGTTCAGTGATAAGAAATGTGTCTCCATCCACGGCTTTTCACTAAACATTTCTACCTACACAGGTCCCAGGCCAAAATTCATTCCAGAGTTCTCTTGCACCCATATTATATCATGCGTTGTAATCTTATTTGGTGCCACTGATCGGTTAGTGTCGACTGGAAATAACCTCCCATCTCTGAACTGACACCCCTGCTTAGTAGGGGACAGCTCATTGCCCAACAACTGTTGCATTGTTAGAGAACTTCTGTAAGAGTGGTATTTGGCAGCAGCTGAAGTTGGGTGCAAGCTTTCCAGTTGGAACCCTGCTGCGGAGACCGAGGTTCTGCTGACAGGAGGTAACGATAATTGTCCATACAGTAGAAATATTACAGTTCACCCACACACGCAACTCATCATGAGTAAAGTCCAGTTGAGGAAATGTATTCAACACTCTCCAGCCAATGCGTTCTTTTTACCAACGTTATACAAGGATGAAACAGTGGCACAACCCGTGATGGCTTGCACAAACATAAGATGGTTCTTGACTGTGAGAATGATGGATTGCTGAATTTTATGAATCCTGTAGACCAGTGGTTCTTAACCTTTTTACTACCACGCCCCCTCTAGGAATTGGTCCTTCCCTCCACGACCCCCTTGCATCTATGAATAAAATTCCCTCCCAGATTTTAAAGAAAAATGAAAAATATTGTTTTTTAGTCTTTTTATTGAGTATAAATTAGTGAGATACTTGACACTGCTTCTTAGCTACTAGATCTTGAATGCGTGGTTGAATGCCAGAGAGTGCACAACGTAAATCCCCTTCAACGTTCAGCCTGTTTCTGTACTTGGTCTTGACAGCAACGAGCGTGGAAAATGCAGCTTCACAAAGATACGTGGATCCGAACATAGTTAGTATCCAAAGAGCCTGATGTGAGATCAGAGGGTAAACAGGAAGGTACTTGACCCAGAACGTCTCAAGATCCAGTTCTTTGAAGTCTTCCTTAGCTGTGGAGTTGAACTTCAACTCAAGAAACTCCTCTTGCACTTCATCCGAAACATCAGCTACTTTACATTGAAATGGGTTCCTGATGAATTTCCAGGCTACACGCTTCGCGTCTATCTCTGGGAAGTATCTAATGAATTCTGTTTTCAAGTCCGTGAGATGAGTCATTATTTGTTTCTTTAACTCAGAATCAAGGTTACCGTGAATGAGAGCAGAATCCAAGTTACTAAAACTGGCTGTATTTCCCTGCTGAATTCGACACTTCCAGAGGTCGAGTTTGGCCATGAAGGTTCGAATGGTGTCGTGGTGCATGATGATGTTTTTCCCTTGTAGTTTAAGGTTGAGAGCACTCAACGCTTCGAAGATGTCCACCAGGTTAGCTAGAGATAGCTGAAAGCCTTCAGACTGGAACTTGTCATGGAGATCTGCCTTCTGCTTCGAATCAAGAAATATTGCTACTTCTTCTCGTAGTTCATAAAGCCGTCCAAGCATATTCCCCTTTGATAGCCATCGTACGTTCGCGTGAAAAAGCAAGGTTTCATGTTCAGATTCCATATCCTTACACAGCAGTTTGAAGAGACGACTGTTTAAGGCTCCAACTTTGATAAAGTTGACTACCTTGATAGCCACGTTCAGGACATCCTTCATTTCAGCAGGTAAAGTTCTGGATACTAAAGATTCACGATGAAGTATGCAGTGTGTACCTACAACAGACGGATTTTTTTCTTTCACCATTGTAATGAATCGAGACTGCAGACCAAGCATGGCTGGAGCTCCATCAGTGCACACTCCTACCAGCGAGTCCTACGAAAGTTGGTTTATCTGAAAGAAGTTTGATACCTGTACATCATGAAAAATAGCTGCTGCTGTTGTACAACTTCCCATGGGGTGACAGAACAGCATTTCCTCTTTTACACTGTTGCCTGACACGAAACGAGCATACATCAGTAGCTGAGAACACTGAGCGATGTCAGTCGTTTCGTCACACTGGATGGGAAAAACAGGAGAATCTCTTACTTGGTCGAGAATTTGATCTTTGATGTCTTGAGACAATTCATCGATCCTTCCCTTGACTGTATCGTTTGAGAGTGAAATTTGGGAAAGCTTGTTTGCACTATCTTTCCCCAGAACGAGTTCTGCTGCCCGGAGTATGCTTGGTTTTATGAGAAACTCTCCGATGTTATGGCTCTTCTTGCTCTTTGCATTCAACATGGCGATCTCATAGGAAGCCTCAACAACCTTTGAACTTTATTGCCGAAATGCCTCACTGCCGTCCAACTTAACTTGCTTCAAGGAGTGTCTTTTTGTTTCAAAGAATGCCTTGGGCTTGTCAGCTAGAGCAGGATGTGTTGTCCACAATTGGCGTTCCAAGCGAGAGGGCCGCATTCCATCCTTGCTCAGTCTTTAACATATCACACACTGGGGGGACCTCTGTGTCACCCTTTTGGAGAGACACGAATCCAAATCGAATATATTCGTCAAGATACTTCCGCTTCTTTGCACTCATTGCGAATTATTTGATGTGCAGTGGACAACACAAATCTGTGATCAAAACATAAGGCACGTGTAAGGTAAGATAAACATCACCACGTGCTCATGAACACCACAACATCATGATAATCACAACCACATGATCAATAACAAACATTTGAAGTTCAGTAATGAGCCTTTCTTTGTTTTTCTCTTTGTCAAAAAAGATTTGCTGATTCTATACCGGGCAGCTGTAAGCTGAACTATTTTTGTTCACATCAAGTGCATATTACAATAAACATATGTTGCCCGCTTCCTGATTGTTTAGAATGCTAATTAATCTTTTCACTACGATGTCTTCATTTTTATTTTATTCCGACCACCAACAGACGATTTTATTCGGCTGGGGAAGTTCCATCTCCTAATAAAGGTGTTAAATAAACTTCGCTGCTTCTACAAGATATAGACTCAAACATATCCATAATCCACACTAATCATAAATGCCCCATTTTGCAAAGGAACACCTTACTTAGAGCACGGATTCATCCCCCTAACATCCTTATGTAACGTAAGTATTTTCATCTGGCTATCGCTAGACGATTAGACTCAGCTGAGGAAACCCCATCGGTATTGTTAAAGCGTTATTCTGCATTGTATCCTCTCCCAACTACAGTAATATACACTTTCCATCTTCACCCCCAGAATCCCGTCCACCCCCCGAGAAAGACGCCTACACGCCCTTCCTCTCTCCCTCCTGTGCACTTGCTAATCCTTCGAATTCACCCTCTAGAGTTCAGAAATGGACCCAACTGCACCTAGACCTGTAAATGTATAGACATTGACATTAGCATTGTTAAATACGAGGTTTACACGATCATCTGACAGACCATACAACTTCTCCCCACTTGGGTAGAAGTGCATCATAAAAACGCGGGATCTCCCTGTAATTTTCTACAAACGACAAGCTACTTGGGATAAAAATCAGTTCATGAGACTCATAACTTCCGATTGATGTACACAGGAATGGCTGAAAGAGGAAGATAAACAAATGAGCATAGTCTAATAGCCGATATAAGGCTATGTGCAATGACAGTAAGGTATCGTTGTGTGACTGTAGGGCCATCAGTCTTTGTCTTGATTAACCCATCGAGAAGGTGGTGAAGGAATATTGACACTAATTCACAAACACCTAACTGGCACATCTTAGGATAATGAGAGCATCATATTATGTTTTCGATCGTATTTTATCCTGAATTATAGCAGCAGCCATGTCTATGATAGCCTCCTGTGTCAAACCACTGTACACAAAGTTAAATCTGAGGATCATGTTGCCAGTATCTACGAAAGTATGAATGGTCTCTTTTCCTGACTCACTCGCAGTTATCATGGTCGACCACGTGGTCGTTTCTCATCATTTGGATTGCCAGCAAGTTGATTTCTGCAGTTGAAACGCACCTGGCAATAATGATGTTAAGTCCTTTCAGCAGCGATTAGGTCAGATATATTTTGCAAACGAAGTTTTACCACAGCCCCTCATTCATCGTTACGTTCATTAGTTTTCGTGGTAATTGATTGCAAAAATGGTAGTGATTCAGCTTCATGAATATGCTCACGTTTTTTCAATGGTTCCTTCTGATCTTTTCCTTTATGTTTTTGATGGTCTTAGCACAGTACAGTCTCTTACAACGGACGATATTTGATACCAGTGTATAGTCTTACCGACATTTATCCTGAATGGGGATTGATAAAGCTCTTCTTCTGCCATTTTGCATGAAGGCTATCACCTCGCTCATCACTGATACCCATAATGCTTGCCAAACCCTTTTGTCTTATATGACCAAGATCGGAAGTAATGGGATAGCCACAGAAAACTCCCATCTTCTCCATTGTCACTCAAAGCCCGAAAAGAAAGAAGAACCATCATCATATTGATACAAATTATCAGCTTTCACTTACGACATCCAATGGAAATCATATTGAAACAGACCTCGCAACATGGCTTAATTTATTCAGAGTTTTTTAAGAAGTGATGAATCACAATGATGGAATATTCAATGTATGGTGACAAAATTACCTCAAATTTAGATTCTGATGATTCCATTTAAATCTTTATACCCCAAAACCTGTGTCTAGAGCCAAGTTTTATTTTCCTGTGATAAGTAATAACAACCTTATAGCTCTTTTGGTGTTTTCAATATATTCACGAATTAAGACAGCGGCCACCTTGGAATTCTGACGTTTCGTCAAGTGGTATTTTAGGCGACTTTACTGTGTGGTATTGGGTAGACATCAAAACAGCAATTCTGAAGAAAAAAATGTTTTATAATTTTTTCTAGGTTAGAGTTAATGCTACTGTACAATAGGATTTTTATGCTGACAATACTGTATCTGGTGTTCCCAGGAAGTCACCCATCCAAATACTGTACAAAACTGACCCGATGTTGTTATCCTTTGCTATGTAGACTATTATAATGAGATTGTGTAATGTATGCAAACATAATTCCAAAACTCTGGTGTGAAACGAATTGAGTGTCTAAACAATCTTTAAAGGGGTCAGGGATTAGCTGGGGGAGCCAGGGACTAGACAGGGTGTTGTTTACAATCAAGTGTTGTTAGAGAGTTGTGGCATCATACAGGACCCTCTGGACCTAGATAGAAAAAAATATTTTTTTTTGCGGATAACAACCACCTAACTCTTACAGATTAATTTATATACAGCAAAGGTCATGATGATGTCTTCATTGTTGTGACGCCAGAGTAGTTTTATATCAAATAAAGTTCATCAGCCGATAATAAAGTGAGGGATTATCTGTCGTGCAGCTAAAGCTGTGAACAGGGTTGTTATTTCTTATATCAAACAAATCGGATTTATTTGATTCAAGTTGGATTTTTTATTTCAATCAATTTTGAAGAAAAAATAATCAGGTCTTTTTCCCTAGTTGACAGCTACTGTTCCTAGTCTTCTCCTTCGATGGACTTGTTCATTCGAAACTGAGGAACCGCCTTGATACGGAAAAGCAGCAAAACTGGTCTTTCACATTAACTCTTTGAATGCAGACGCTGGTCATGGTTACGAACCAACAATTAACCTCTTTCGTGTCTTAAAATGTGTTAAATGTAGGGATTCTAATAGTGTTAAGAATTAAAAGTGTTTATTATAAATAATGTCTGAATATCTCCGAACATATCTGTTTCAGAAAACTCTGGCGCTCGGTGAGGAGCGAGGCTACTCGGCGTCAGAGGTACAGATCTCCAATACCTTGTCGGAGAAGATTTACAATAAACAAGGTTTTGAAACAATTAAGACCCTTGATCTGGCGACTGTGGAAGATGAATTTGGCCTTGACATATCTCTCATACCCGGTGAAACTATCCTGAAGTTGATGGTCAAACGCCCTCCCAGCATCGTCTTGGGGCAATAGAAACTTCAGCAGCTCTGGATAAGTTTAGGTTTTTGGTTAAGTTTAGGCTTAGGAGGGAGATAGGAAGAAACTGGTTCACAAATAGGGTGGTGGACGAGTCGAACAAGCTTAGCAACTTTGTAGTAAGTGCGGGAACTCTGGAAAGTTTCAAAAGGAGGCTAGATAGCTTCATGGATGATAGAGAGTGGTAGTAATTCTCGACAGTAGCTGCCATGCACAGGCCAACCGGCCTATTGCAGACTCCTTATTTTCTTATGTTCTTATGTTCTTCATGAAATTTAAATATGCAATGTGAAATAACGACATTGTATTTTTTTTTTCAGTTTGACAAATTTTGCAATGTTTTCATAACCTGACAACAGATTCTCTCGGTGTTATAATGTAGTGGACTTCAAGAACCTATGTCAGAAGACAGCTATTAATCAGTAAAACCATAAATTATATGTTCTTTTTACAACTACTCCAGCTCTCTTCGTAAGCCATGAATGGTCTGAAATATGGCAGATAAAATCCAATGTGGACAAATATAAAGTACTTAGTCTAGGAGATGTAGACAGACAAACCAGATACCAGATGAACAACGATGTTAAAGAGAAATCTGACTGAGAAAGACTTGGGAGTAATGATAAGTAGGAATCTTAAGCCAAGTAAACAATGTGCATTTGCTTGAAACAAGGCTAACAAAGTACTTGGGTTCAAACAAAGGAGTGTTACTTACAAGCCTAGCGAGGTCATCCTAAAACTATATCTTGTGCTTGTGAGACCTCACCTGGATTACACAGTTCAGTTTTGGTCACCGTATTACAGAATGGATATAGGATCCCTAGAAGGAATTCAGAAGAAAATGACAAGACTGTAATCGCTCAGAGGAGCAATTTTGGTTTTGTGCAGGACAATAAGACCCTTGTCATTGACGCGATCAGGGCCGGATTCAGGAGTGGGCAAAGTGGGCAGCTGCCCAGGGACCTCGACATATTACAAATTTTATTTATTTGTTTATGCATTTGGATTATTTTTATTTTCATTCTTTAAAATTCGTGTTTATCCATTCCATCACGTAAAACTATGTTCAGCAAGAAGCGTGACAGAAATTAGGCTAGCTACTCCTTGAAATTCATGAATACCTGGTTTTCCTATGAACCGTATATTTTTAATATAACTGCTTATGGTTTCAAAATTCTCCAAAGAAGTGTTCAAATTTCAAAATTTTCTCGGGGGGCTTACAGCGCCCCCCGGAACTCCCAGATGTTTAGGCTCGCTTCACTCGCCACCCCACCCTCTTGGGTAGTTATAATGAGGGGGGCCTCCACAAAGCGGCTGCCCATGGGCCTCCACAGGCCTAAATCCGGCACTGGACGCGATGAGCATAATTCGGTCATAACCTGTTCAATTCAATTCGCATATAACAACTGCTGGTACATCAGGACACAGTTTGAATAATACTATCAATATATAGTACATAATTACACTTATTAAAGTTATTTAGAGTTCTCAGAGGATTCAACAGTTCACAATCACACTCACGTTTTGGGGTCTAGGGTTAGGTCAACGAGAACAAATCTAATGTGTTGCTGGTGATATTGGCTGACGAGAATCCAGATGTTGCCTTTATAAGAACATAAGAACATAAGAAAGTGGGATACTGCAGGAGGCCGACTGGCCCATACAGGGCAGATCCCTTTCACACCCATCCCAGCACTTCCATGTGCCTATCCAACTTCGTCTTGAAGCTCCCTAGCGTCCCCGATCCTACTATAGCACTAGGTAGCCTACTCCACACATCCACAACTCTATTACCAAACCAGTGCTCGCCTATATCCTTTCTGAATCGGAATTTATCTAATTTAAAGCCATTTGTTCTAGTTATTTCGTTATTACTGAGCTTCAGAACATCTTCCATTTTACCCTTGTTAATCCCACTTACCCACTTGAACACCTCTATCATATCTCCCCTAACTCTACGCCTCTCTAATGAATGCAAGCCTAAGCTTTTCAGTCTTTCTTCATATGGAAGGTTTCTAATATTATGGATTATTTTTGTCATTCTTCTTTGTACTCTCTCCAAAGA
>NW_024744484.1:0-14688 GCF_018991925.1 Homarus americanus
CCCGGCCAGAAATAGAAAAAAAATCCCTGTAATTTTTTTGTGTTGTTGGGAGGATTAGCGACTAATTCCAAGTAAATCTCTGATATTTCCCTTTTTCTCGGTAATTCCTGTAATGTGTTAAATTTTTCACACAAATTTAGATAAACCAATTGGATAAAGTTGTAAATTATTCGGAGATAAAACTCACGAGAACAGGTAGTGAGAGTTGTGAGTTGTTGGTGGAGGAAGATTACAAGTGAGGATCATCCCACCACACAACACCTATCTCACCACCACCACCACACCTAACTCAGCACCTATTACCACACACCACCACCACCACCACTACTACCACTCAACACCACCACTACACAACACCTGCCACACTTTCATTACAACAGTATCCCGGTGTTAGTCATAAAGGCACGCCAGCACAGTGATATTTTCGGAAAAAATGTGTTGTTTAATGTTGATATTTAAGATGCAAGAACCATAACCATATGACTGGTGCTCTTATATAATGAAAATGTGCAGCTGACACCACCAAAATGAGTTTACGTTATTATTATTAACTAATCTGCAAATAGAGTTTAACAATGTTCATATTATTTTTTTTACATCTAATACAGTTAACATTTATTATAACGGGTATGGTATAATACTGCTACTAATGATAATTATAATAACAATAATGATAATAATAATAATATTAATAATAATGATAATGGTAATGACAATAATAGTAACTACAACAACAACAATAATAATGATGATAATAATAATAATAATAATAATAATAATAATAATAACGATGATGATGATGACACACACACACCTTGACGTAGCTCTTCACTTATATCAATAAGTTCATCTGTACATTGTCCTCGTAGTCTCCAGTCTTAATCTATACCTTTATGACGTGGGTTATGGTCGTGGGTTGTGGGTCGTATTATGGTCGTGGGTCGTAAAAGTTGATAGGTCATTTACTGTTATTACCAAACACCTCTCTCTCTCTCTCTCTCCAGAAATATGAGAAGAACCATCGAACTGCAGACAAATTCCCTTGAGCTTTACCTAATCTTATTCTTTTTCTCTCCTTCCTTTCTCTCTTTCTCTCTCTTTCCAGATATCCAAATTTGCTTTTGGTTAGTCGTGAATTATATTGGTAAGAAAAACCATCACTTTGTAAGATTATGCTGTGAGCTTTACATAAGTTATCGGGGAAATCTGGGACACATCGGAGGTACTGAAGAATTATGGTTAACTCGCTTGATATTGCTTTTGAGAGAGAGAGAGAGAGAGAGAGCTACCTCCTCCACCACACCACAACAATGCTGACCATCCTAGCTACCACACCACCATAACGTTGACCATTCTAGGTACCACACCACCCCATAACACTGACCATTAGGGAGTGACAGTTTTGCAAAAGTTTTCAAAATGTAATTGCTTGGGTTGGATTATTTGTCTATCGGCCACGCTAATTCCGAATATGTTTGAGTTTTTTACATCATTGCATTAGAAGGTTTGTGGATACTTTTGGGTTTGGCATGAAAAACGCCATAAAACTGTAAATAATAAAGGGACTGGCAATGTGGCACAACCTGTTAAAATCAAGTTATTGAATTGGATTATTCGACTACTGTGTACACTGGTTCATAATATGCCATTGTTTTACAACTCAATGCGCTACAAATTATGCCGATATTTTTGCTGCAAGTCACCACATACGTATATTTCGAAAACCAGGGCCCAATATTACCAACGGCGTGGATAGATTCCGTGGAATGAATTCAGGACATTCCCGCTCATGGAACATGGAAGCCGATCACTGCACAGTCTTCCCTCTTTTCCATGGCGAATCTCTTGTGGTTCTTCTCACCTACACCAGTCACTATCTTGTTCTCATTGATCCTCTCATCTACCATGAGACCTCTGACCTTGAATCCCCTGAACTTTTCTTTTTTCTGTTCTCGTGACCTCTTCCTGGCTCTCTCCACTTTCTTCCAGTTAGTCACTTTAGACTTGTCCCCTTCAGTTATGATGTTGTCTGCAGCTCTGATGGTGTTTGCGATGTGAGCCACTGCATCATTGGATACCTTGAACCTGTCAGCAGTTTCTCCGATCCTGTCCTCGGATTCTTTCTCCCTTTTCCTTTTCTCTGATCTTGCTCTCCTGTCGACCATAGCCTTGAACTCTTTGTCATTGACATCCTTATAATCACTATCTTATTCCTGAGCACTGTCATCCACTGCCGACACTTTACACGACATCCTCTCCATCTCCTCCTTACTCTTTGACCTCATCTTCTCAGTTTTCCTCTCTTCCTCAGCCCTTTGCTTTGCCCTCTTCGCTTCCTTCTCCCTCTCTTCTTTCAGCTTGGCAGTCACAATTTTGTCAACGCCATCAATGCAGCCCTCCCTTCCCGGTTTCCTCTGGGCTGCCAGGAAGCTTTTCTCTCGTTCGTGCACTTTGCTGTCGTCTGCCACATCAAACAACTTTTCAGCTATATCCTCGAACCTCATCTTCAGCTTCCCGTTCGTCGTTTTCTTCCTTTTCTGTTTCTGTCCATTTCCCTTCATCATCATCGTCTCCCTCCGCATCCTCCACAGGTCGTGGACTCTCATTTTCACCCTGATTTCAGAGATAGTGGGGACAGTGGCCTTCCTATACACATCCAGTACCTTCTCAGTCACCTTGTTGGTGGCATCCATATAATCAAAAGCATTTGTTCTTCTCCTTAACCTCTCGTTTTCTGCTTCATAAGCCAGGGCACTTCCAACTTCCTTGTTCAGAGGCAACTTGTTAGATGGCAGAGGCATCCGAACCCGAACACCTTATCGTTACCCTGGCGCAGCTGAGTGTTGCTAATCTTAGGATGACCCATCTTGGTTGCGGCCCTTTGAACTAACTGCAAAACAACACAGAAAAAACAACTTTCAGCACTTCAATATCACCACCTATTGAACAATATTTTATTCAAAAGTACGGACTGAGATTTTGTCCTTAACTGTCCAAGTCAACCTACTTGGGCTGAATTCGTTGATCAGTGCTGGGACGAATATTACCAACGGCGTGAATAGATTCCGTGGAATAAATTCAGGGCATTCCCGTCCAGGGAGCCTCAACAAACTCTGTAAATATTGCCATTGGCCTGCCATTGGCACATATACGGAGTTTGGTAATGTTCCATGAGCGGGAATGTCCTGAATTCATTCCACTGAATCTATCCACGCCGTTGGTAATATTGGGCCCTGGTTTTCGAAATATACGTATGTGGTGACTTGCAGCAAAAATATCGGCATAATTTGTAGCGCATTGAGTTGTAAAACAATAGCATATTATGAACCAGTGTACACAGTAGTCGAATAATCCAATTCAATAACTTGATTTTAACAGGTTGTGCCACATTGCCAGTCCCTTTATTATTTACAGTTTTTTCGCGTTTTTCATGCCAAACCCAAACGTATCCACAAACCTTCTAATGCAATGATGTAAAAAACTCAAACATATTCGGAATTAGCGTGGCCGATAGACAAATAATCCAACCAAAGCAATTAGATTTTGAAAACTTTTGCAAAACTGTCACTCCCTACTGACCATCCTAGCTTCCACACCACCACAGCGCTGGTCCCTCACACTTGAACTTAACTCACGGTAGTTTCTCCTCCTTTCAAGGGCATCACTGAGAAAAATCTAAGCCATCTGAGAGTGTTGAAGATACACCTCACCACCAAGGAGAAACACTTTATGTAACATAGTGTCCAATTCTCTATAATACGGACTGCTTTGTTTACGTGTGGCCGAGAAATAGTGCAGCGGGAGTGTGTTTAAAGATTCTCAGTTTACTGTTTATGAGTTTACTGAAATGTGAGACTAAAAAAGAATTATCTAAGAGCATCTTATAGTTGTTTGTAGATATACACTTTTTTTACTTATATATATATATATATATATATATATATATATATATATATATATATATATATATATATATATATATATATATATATATATATATATATATATATATATACATATATATATATATGTGTGTGTGTTTAAAATAAAATTATAGGAAGATTGGATTAGTTATATAAATACTTGGAGTTGAATTATCACAAAAGAAGATCAATTTATCGTCAATATACTTTGAGCTTTACTATTTAAAAAGATCAAATATATTGCCTTTATATAAATACTTTAAGTTTACTAATATATGTAACTAAACGTAAATCATCCTAAAGGAAACTGAAATTGATAGTGTATATATTTATCCTCAAATGTCTACAATAACTGTAGTTGTGTTGCAGTAAAAGGAGAACGTTTATTGTTGTTCAGGAGAGGCTATGAGGGTCACAAGTCACTGCAACCATTTAATTTTTTTAACACAACAAACACGGGAGCCTTAGTGCCTGGCTATATACTAATGTTATACTAGAGAGAGAGAGAGGCAACATTTCCACCAAGACTCACATAAGAAACAGAAGGTTCAGTTTACAATCGAATTTCCAATAACAATCACAGTTAACGTTTTCTCAACCCGAGATTAAGCAGTTCTCATACCGAGTTATATACATATTTTGTTTCTGTATGATGATGATACCTGGTGTATGTGTGTGTGGGGGGGGGGGAGACAGCTCAAATTAAAACAATATATTTTTAGTACACTCTTTTTCCGTATTTAGATTAAAAAAAAGCGACAACTTATGGATTGGAAATGTTTGAACATTATACTTATTAGTATATAATAATTGGTGGGAAAGGTCAAGTATGATTCATTTATAAACACCGACGTCAACACTCTAGCCTCAGGGTATCACCAGGTCAGTAGCACTAATTCTCACGGGTGAAAAATATAAAAAACAAAAGCTATAATTATATTCCTTTTCTGCAGGTTGTTGGTCTCTGGGGAAATTAGGAGTGATAAATGACTTTCATCAATTTATAGAGAACAGATGAAGGAATTCCCCGCCAGATGAGATAACCTGACCTTCTCTAATTAATGAAACCAACAGCCGCTCTTAATGGATTTATTGTCTGAACCAAAACAATTAAAGTGAAACAAGGATGAAGTCAATAGCCGTGATCAATACCAGGTTTTAGAGGACAGAATCATAACACAGATTCACAAGTAGTTTACACGTAGTGTGTGTGACGAAGTCTGTCATTCTCCCCAAAGTATTGATCACAACAACACCACGGCCACACATCACCACCACCGGGTGACATTGAATGTAACACCTACAATAATTACTTTGAAATTAATTAAATTTAATAAGGCTTATTGGTTCACAATGAAGGGCATATTAACATAGTTCACCATTGTATAAACTAGCGAAGATATACATAAAGGGGATATAGATAAAGTTCTTATAATATCCGAGCAGGATAGGACTCGGAGCAACGGATTCAAGTTAGATAAGTTTAGTTTTAGGAGGGAGATAGGAAGGAACTGGTTCACAAATAGGGTGGTGGACGAGTGGAACAAGCTTAGCAACTTTGTAGTAAGTGCGGGAACTCTGGAAAGTTTCAAAAGGAAGCTAGATAGATTCATGGATGATAAAGAGCGGTAGTAACTCTCGACAGGAGCTGCCATGCACAGGCCAACCAGCCTATTACAGACTCCTTATTTTCTTATATATATATATATGTATATATATATATATATATATATATATATATATATATATATATATATATATATATATATATATATATATATATATATATATGTATATATATAGATATATATATATCTTGATAAAATCACACGGGAAAATGGAAACAACGGAGCACCTTAGCTTTCGTCTTTATTCAAGACATCTTCAGAGGCAACTGGATTACATGGACAGAGAGAGGCTTAAATATACAGGGTGACCTTAAAAACATGAGGTCAGGTCATAATGATGTCATCCACTAATCCCCACACCAACACACACACGTAGAGGAGCTTAAGAGAAGGGGGTGACGTGACTAGTCAGGTCAGGTCAAAAATAAGGGACCCACAAAATAACTATCCTACATCTAGATCAAAGGTTTTCAAAGCATTTTTAACCTTGGGCCACTGACAAATAAATTTATGTAACATATTATCAGTTTTGAACTGACCATCACTAAGGTTTATTGATTTTAATTCCTACAGTCTGTACTCACCCCTGAAGATGTGAATTACACGAAAGCGCTTGGGAACTTCTTGTTTTCTTTTTCCTTGTGGTTATCAGCATATACCTGGATCACGCGCACCTACAGTGATTTATTTGAAAGTTCCTGATATTAGTAAAACTATTTCATTCAAAAACCTTGTACGAGCAATAGGTAACTGAGACGGCTATGGTGTTGATGAACGCCGATGAGACTACCTCCCTTGTACTCATTATTATCGGTGGGAAAACTAGGGTAAAGAAATTCATATAGCGTCTAGTCGTCCAGTATTCCAAATGCCTTTCACTTAACTTACGATAATGGCCTCCCTGGGGTCCAAATAGTGACGCGTCCTTACCATGATGGTCAACCAGCTCTCTCTCATCTCCGTGTAGTCTGGGAGAGGATTGCACTACCTCCGGCCACCTGCTACTTACCAGGAATGGGACGCTTGTCACTGTGTTAATACCAGGGGCAAATCCCGGGACTTGTAATTTGCTACAATTGTTGGGGTTTATGGTCACATTTGCAAATACTGTATTCAGCAGGCGAGGTGCGGACGTTGTTGAGGGGGGCGTGACTCTGTACCGTACTGTACCGTACATGGCCTCCCACAGTGACCTCGACTGGTTACGGTAAGTGGGGAGCAACTCAACGATAGGGAGGCGGCAGTAGAGACCCACAAACACGCCCCGAACACAGTACTGTATAGTCTCCGAGGTGTCAAGGGGATGGTGTTACCGTCTGGCATTATAGATATGATAATCCCGAGGCGCTCTCAGTCCACCTAGCTGTAATTGGGGAAGTGAAGGCGGTTGAGTGCAGTCTTGGCTACACGGCCTCCTTTACTTTCCGAAGACATGCTATGTAGTGTGCCATATCCACACTGTCCCTAACTGGCAGCCATGTCTATGGGACTCACTATCACTTTTTCACAATTGAGTAACTACTCGAACACCTTCAGACAATCGCTCTTCTTAGGCAAAGGGTGGTCAGGCAGGAGCCCGACAGCTGCCACAGATCGCTGGACTTTAATGTAGCACAAAATGTCCGACACAGCTTACACGAAACAGATGACGATCCAAACATTTTCAGTTCGTAATTCGCTAATCCGTGGCCAACTGAGCTATAGCGTGAAGTGCTCTTAAAACTCCACATACCTGCCGCCTCGCATGCTGTAAAAACATACAATGCTCCGGAAAACGCACCAAATATTTTGTAAACGACTCTAAAGTATTTTAACGAGGGTTTTACATCATCAGTAAACAGAAAGGTATTAAACCTTCAGCAAACATTGTATATGCATACTGCATGAAATATGACCTATAATGTTGTTAACACTGAACAAACTGAAAAAGACTTAAAAGAATAATATTTCTTTTTGCAACCGACCTTTTTACACATCACTTTAGCTCGTGTTGTTATACAATACTGTTGTTAGGGTAATGTTTTAATATTTGCAAGACGAATGTGAATTTGTTGCCATCCGGTATAACTTACTGTACACTCCCATACTTAGTGTACATTATGTAAGAGAAAATAAACAGTTATAAACAGTAAGATAAACAATAAAAGTAAAAGTAAATTGTCCTTTTACAGATAAAGTTTACTGCAACACGAGGCAACTTCACTCAGCTGATCGTACGCGGGTGGACGGTGAGGCGAAGGAGTTCTTCTCTGGCTGGTTCACACGGGGATGATGATTACTGCCTTCCTGTGTATCGTCTGCTCTGCCTCCTCCTTATTTCCACTTTCACAGGTATTGTTTTTTCCTTCTGTTTTCGATTTTGTTTTATTATTTGTATTTTTAACTAAATATTTTCCAGATATTTTGGTTATCTAATACTTTCAAATATGTGAAATTTGGATATATGAGATAGCGCTGAGACAAGGGCGTTAAGGCCGATGTAACCCGTATATAGGGTCACAGTTAGCCATGACTAGTTCTCCATAATGCCCACACACCCATAGTACCCACACACTATCCACACACTACCCACACACTCACACAAGGAGATACAGTGAAATAAACTGCTGTACCTAAATATTATGTAACTCAAAATATATTCCCAAAACAGCACGTTTACAGTTGAAAATAATAAAAGCATAAATAATACAAACAAAATCAATTAACATGTTTTTTATTATTTTTAAATATCAGAAATGTTGGGTCAACGCTTCTTGTTGTTCTTTGTCTTTTTCCCAGTGAAGATGTAGTCTCCCCATGGCAGGTACTGGTCCTTTTGTACATGGCAGAAAGTGGTAGTTTCCTTCTTCTTCTTGTTGTTTTGAGGTTTAGTGTGCTTTGTGGTCTGCAGTTTGTTAGATCGGGGGCCCTTCTCCTTCACCTGGCAAGGCTTCACCTCAACCTTTGAAACTTTTGTTACAGTGCGTCGGAACACCATTGTGATTTACTGACACTGACAGCTCTCTCGCTGAGGTCAAATCAAAATTTGACCATACAGAAAGAAATACGGTTTAATAAGGTTGGAATTTAAAGAAATTGACAACAAAATGAAGCTCTGTTTATCACTATAGTGTTGAGGACTGGTGTTTGTAGAGATGATGGATGGTGTTATAATATGTAGTGATGATGGATGGTGTTATATGTAGTGATGAAGGATGGCGTTATATGTAGTAATGATGGATGGTGTTATATGTAGTGATGATAGGAGGGTAATATATGTAGTGATGATGGATGGTGTTATATATAGTGATGATGTATGATGATATATGTAGTGATGATGGTTGGTGTTATATGTAGTGATGCTGGATGGTGTTATATGTAGTGATGATGGATAGAGTTATATGTAGTGATGATGGATGATGTTATATGTAGTGATGATGGGTGGTGTTATATGTAGTGATGTTGGATGGTGTTATATGTAGTGATGATGGATGATATTATATGTAGTGATGATAGGATGGTTCTATATGTAGTGATGGATGGTGTTATATGTAGTGATGATGGATGATGTTATATGTAGTGATGATAGGATGGTTTTATATGTAGTGATGATGGATGGTGCTATATGTAGTGATGATGCATGATGTTATATGTAGTGATGATGGTTGGTGTTATATGTAGTGATGCTGGATGGTGTTATATGTAGTGATGATGGATAGAGTTATATGTAGTGATGATGGATGATGTTATATGTAGTGATGATGGGTGGTGTTATATGTACTGATGTTGTAAGGTGTTATATGTAGTGATGATGGATGATATTATATGTAGTGATGATAGGTTGGTTTTATATGTAGTGATGATGGATGTTGTTATATGTAGTGATGATGCATGATGTTATATGTAGTGATGATGGGTGGTGTTATATGTAGTGATGCTGGATGGTGTCATATGTAGTGATGATGGATGGAGTTATATGTAGTGATGATGGATGATGTTATATGTAGTGATGATGGTTGGTGTTATATGTAGTGATGTTGGATGGTGTTATATGTCGTGATGGATGGTTCTATATGTAGTGATGGTGGATGGTGTTATATGTAGTGATGATGGATCGTGTTATATGTAGTGATGATGGATAGTGTTATATGTAGTGATGATGATGGATGGTGTTATAATTAGTGATGATGGATGTTGTTATATGTAGTGATGAAGGATGGTGTTAGTGAAGATTGTGTAGTGAGATGTAGTGAAGATTGTGAAGTGAAGTGTAGTGAAGATTGTGAAGTGAGATGTAGTGAAGATTGTGAAGTGAGATGTAGTGAAGATTGTGAAGTGAGATGTAGTAAAGATTGTGAAGTGAGATATGGTGAAGATTGTGAAGTGAGATGTAGTGAAAGATTGTGAAGTGAGATGTAGTGAAGATTGTGAAGTGAGATGTATTGAAGATTGTGAAGTGAGATGTAGTGAAGATTGTGAAGTGAGATGTAGTGAAGTTTGTGAAGTGGGATGTAGTGAAGATTGTGAAGTGAGATGTAGTGAAGATTGTGAAGTGAGATGTAGTGAAGATTGTGAAGTGAGATGTAGTGAAGATTGTGAAGTGAGATGTAGTGAGATGTAGTGAAGATTGTGAAGTGAGATGTAGTGAAGATTGTGAGGTGAGATGTAGTGAAGATTGTGAAGTGAGATGTAGTGAAGATTGTGGAGTGAGATGTAGTGAAGATTGTGAAGTGAGATGTAGTGAAGATTGTGAAGTGAGATGTAGTGAAGATTGTGAAGTGAGATGTAGTGAAGATTGTAAGAGTGAGGTGTAGTGAAGATTGTGAGTGAGGTTAGCCAGTGAAGATTGTGGAAGTGAGATGTGTAGTGAAGATTGTGAAGTGAGATGTGGTGAAGATTTGTGAAGAGTGAGATGTAGTGAAGATTGTGAAATGAGATGTAGTGAAGTTGTGAAGTGAGATGTAGTGAGGGTTGTGAGTGACATGTAGTGAGATTGTGAGAGTGAGATGTAGTGAAGATTGTGAAGTGAGATGTAGTGAAGTTGGCTGAGAGTGAGATGTGAGTGAAGATTGTGAAGTGAGATGTAGTGAAGATTGTGAAGTGAGATGTAGTGAAGATTGTGAAGTGAGATGTAGTGAAGATTCTGAAGTGAGATGTAGTGAAGATTGTGAAGTCAGATGTGGTGAAGATTGTGAAGTCAGATGTGGTGAAGATTGTGAAGTCAGATGTGGTGAAGATTGTGAAGTCAGATGTGGTGAAGATTGTGAAGTGAGATGTAGTGAAGATTGTGAAGTGAGATGTAGTGAAGATTGTGAAGTGAGATGAAGTGAAGATTGTGAAGTGAGATGTAGTGAAGATTGTGAAGTGAGATGTAGTGAAGATTGTGAAGTGAGATGTAGTGATGATTGTGAAGTGAGATGTATTGAAGATTGTGGAGTGAGATGTAGTGAAGATTGTGAAGTGAGATGTAGTGAAGATTGTGAAATAAGATTATAAAGTAAACTGTAGTAATTGAGGTTAAACGAACGCGGGTTATTCTGTAGTGTATCCGTGTCTTGTTAACGTGGAACCAACATGGCGGTGGTTCTCAATATAGATACGTTATTTTGCCAGGAATTTCTGTCAAAACGAAATATTAATCAACCATATTTAGCCTAAATTAACCTAGCGGCTTTATTATATATTCTAAGATGTTTAAGTTGGATAGATCAGATCAGGTTAGGTTAAGTCAGGTTGGGTTAGGTTAGGTTAGTTTTGTTAATTTTGCAACTTAGAGGCTAGTTTATTGTGCCCCCCATACTCATCCTGTGAGCGGTAGCGCAAAGAGATTACAAAGTGGTGTTAGATGAGGTAGGTGGTAAATTTATGTTTCAATAGGTTAGGTTAGATTACGTCAGGTTGGGTTAAGTTAGGTTAGGTAGGTAATAAGTAGATAGGTTACGGTCGGTAGGTGGGAAAGTTAGGTTTGATTAGGTTAGCTTATGTCAGACGGGGAGGTTAGGTTCGATTATGTCAGGTTAGATTCGATTATGTCAGGTTAGGTTAGATTACATCAGGTTAGGTTAGATTATGTCAGGTTAGGTTAGATTATGTCAGGTTAGGTTAGATTATGTCAGGTTAGGTTAGATTATGTCAGGTTAGGTTAGATTATGTCAGGTTAGGTTAGATTATGTCAGGTTAGGTTAGATTACGTCAGGTTAGGTTAGATTTCGTCAGGTTAGGTTAGATTATGTCAGGTTAGGTTAGATTATGTCAGGTTAGGTTAGATTATGTCAGGTTAGGTTAGATTATGTCAGGTTAGGTTAGATTATGTCAGGTTAGGTTAGATTATGTCAGGTTTGGTTAGATTATGTCAGGTTAGGTAAGTAGGTGGAGGTGGATAAAAAAGGTTAGGTTAGGTCGGCAGGTTTTAGTGTAGGAGCTTCAGTAATCCCGTAAAAATTTCATGTTAATTTTTGACACCATACATCGTAATAATCCTTATAAACTATGTTAAGGAACTGTGGTGTAATTTTTTCTGAACGGTTTATTATATGTCTTATGCCATTAAAGAAGTTTTATCAAAGAGCGGCGTAATGAACCACAGACGTATTACCATTAAGCCCTAAGTAACTTAAAACATGACTAATAACCTATGAACATGTAGTATTATATGATTACAATTTAACAAAATATATTATGAATGCTGTTATAATATCTTAAGTGTGTTACAAACATGGCTGCTCATATATGCCATCCTGTCTCTGGCAAAGAAGAGATTGCAGTAAGTAAAATTAATTGCTAAAGACAAATACTGGAAATTAAACATATACTTATTACCATTATCTGAAAAGCTTAGAACCACCGTTTTATATTTATTAAAAGTTTGTAGTGTTATACATCATGTGTATACAAGTCACAAGTTATTATTTACGACATTGCTTCAGTCCTCGTCATCAGAGTCTTCTGTGTACAACAGATTCCTTCACCTTGTTTAGGCATTTCTCATCATCTGCTTGACAGTTACACATCTCAGTGCATGTCATGCTATTCTTTCTGATTCTTTCTGTATGAACATGACAATGATCCACATTTCCTGACGCCACATCCACATTTAACAAGTTCTGTGATTGCTTCTGGAGCTGGTGGTTGGTCTGATATTACTTGTATGAAACAGTCATTGTCAATCTTCCAGCCATGCTCTAATTGTGAAAGCATTTCACTGTCTGCATCACAAGACCACAGAAGAGCTTGATACCTTCCTCTCAATATATGATACTTTAGAGTTGCTGCAGTCGCTGGTAGTTCTCCAGCTTCTGCCTGCGTTATCTTGAAGAGATGCCATCTAAGTTTTTGACAGTTTAGTGAAAGTCATTCGTGGACAGTAGAGCTTAAATACAAATTCCTCTAGACCAATATACATGTCTGCTGGAGGGCATTTGGTCTACTCAGCATCTTGAATGCATCTAGGACTTTTGTGTTAGATTTCATCAAAGTGCTCCAACATGCTTTCTTTCCTTTGCCAACAAATTTTCCAATGCAGTCAGATCCTGTGAAGGCATGGAAACCTGTAAGGCTCTCTGCCCAATGTGTCGTCGCTCACCAGTTCCTGTTATCATACTTGTATTTTCTCCAAGTTGAGGCTGCTTTAATATACCAAACACATCAGTGTCTGGTGACTTGATATGTACAGTGCTGCCCTTCTGTGATGCATATACTGTATGTCCTGCTTAAGTTCTATAACTTGTGATAGCAATTTGATGGTTGAAGTCTTGTTTGCTGCTTTCCACGACAGTAGATTAACCTTGGACAGCTTTTCCCAGATGCTCAATGGACCAACAATACGTTCCTTGACAAAATTTTCATAATTTTGTCTTCCAACTTCATATGCACATAGATTGTCATATTTGGCATTTTCTGGCATTACAGCTCCAGTTACCAAGTTTATAAGAGCATCATTTTCCTGTGATTACAGTCACCAATAACATTGTGTAGCTTCTGTACATCAGCATATTGACAGCTGACAATAGTTGTAGAGAGCTCATGGTGTTCTGTTCTTTTGTAATCTTTATGAGTTTGATATTTTATGTAATGAACTTAATTTGAAAACCCAAATGGTAGTGTATGATCTTTTATCACCTTAGACACTCTGTGCGTCATGCCTCTCAAGTGATTTTTTCCTCTCTTACTTCTCTGGACAAATACGGCCTTTATCCCATCAGAAAAAATATCACCATATATTTTCTTAATCTACAGGTGCCAAGGTTTAAAATGACGGATGGTGTTAAAAATTAACCTGAAATTTTTACGTGACCACATATTGTCTTGTTGGGTTTCTGAGAGAACTTCACGGCTAAATAGCGCCTCTGTATTGATAGCCGGTACATGTCGTAATATCCATCGCTCATAGTTAAATCTTTATGTCCGTTTATTTTGTCCTAATTTAAGTATCAAAGAGTGTTTTCATTTTTAAGTATCTTAAGTATCTTTTTCCCCACTCCTAAGTATCTAAGTATGATTTATTTTCATTTATAAGTAACTAACCATATTTTTGTTTTCATTATAAGATGTGATTGATATAGACAACAGAAGTAAATATCAGCTGGAGGTCGTAAACGAAGCTGATGTGAAGTATTTTGACTCACTGTTCCCACGAACTAATTGCTTCACTGGTTTATACCGAAGAAATAAAACCGTCAACGAACCATCCGATTCAAATGTGTCTTAGGCGATACAGGGTGTTTAGGCGTCACTCTGATACCAAGAATGACTTTGTGTACTGTGGTGAAGCTGAGGGTAGGATAGGGTTGGGTTGGGTTGGGATGGGTTAGGATTATGCATGTGTGGGTATATTCTGTCGCATTTTATAGGTATCTTGCGTCTTTCTCTTTATTCCTTCTTTATCATGAGTATCTGTGCCTATTAATACACCACCTCGCAGGATAGTGGAAGAGGAATGGATAGTAACGAGATAATATTCTTCTAACATATACCTTAGCTTGATTACAGGTAACACCAGGTAGAAGTTACATGACTCTTAAGAGTTTTCCTCGACTTGGCTGATTCAACTGTAAGACTTGTTGTATTTATCCTTATTAAAATCCTCCACCTGTAAGACCCTCCACCTGTAAGACCCTCCACCTGTAAGACCCTCCACTTGTAAGACCCTCCACTTGTAA
>NW_024744485.1:0-4883 GCF_018991925.1 Homarus americanus
GGTCGAGTATAACAAAGACACCTGAACGAGTATAACAAAGGCTCCTGATCGAGTATAACAAAGTTCCCTGATCGAGTATAACAAAGGCCCCTGATCAAGTATAACAAACGCCCCAGATCGAGTATAACAAAGTCCCCTGGTCGAGTATAACAAAGTCACCTGAACGATTATAACAAAGGCCCCTGATCGAGTATAACAAAGTCCCCTGGTCGAGTATAACAAAGGCCCCTTATCGAGTTTAACAAAGGCCCCTCATCGAGTATAACTATGTCCCCTGGTAGAATTATAAGAAACTCCCCTGATCGAGTATAACAAAGTCCCCTGATCGAGTATAACAAAGTCCCTGATCGAGTATAACAGTCCCCTGATCGAGTATAACAAAGTCCCTGATCGAGTATAACAAAGTTCCCTTGATCGAGTATAACAAAGCCCTCGATCGAGTATAACAAAGTCCCCTGATTGAGTATAACAAAGTCCCTGATCGAGTATAACAGCGCCCTCATCGAGTTTAAATAACAAAGGCCACTGATCGAGTATAACAAAGTCCCTGGTCGAGTATAACAAATTCCCCTGGTCGAGTATAACAAAGTCCCTGATCGAGTATAACAAAGTCCCCTGAACGATTATAACAAAGGCCCCCTTGATCGAGTATATAACAAAGTTCCTGATCGAGTATAACAGCCCCTGATCGAGTATAACAAAGCCCGCTCATCGAGTATAGCAAAGTCCCCTGATCGAGTATAACAAAGTCCCCTGATCGAGTATAACAAAGTCCCCTGATCGAGTATAACAAAGTCCCCTGGTCGAGTATAACAAACACGCCTGAACGAGTATAACAAATGCCCCTGATCGAGTATAACAAAGTTCCCTGATCGAGTATAACAAAGCCCCCTGATCGAGTATAACAAAGCCCCCCTTATCTTGAATAACAAAGTCCCCTGATCGAGTATAACAAAGCCCCCTAATGAAGTATAACAAAGGCCCCTGATCGAGTGTAACAAAGTCCCCTGATCGAGTATAACAAAGGCCTATGATCGAGTATAACAAAATTTCCTTGATCGAGTATAACAAAGCCCCCTCATCGAGTATAACAAAGTCCCCCTTATCGAGAATAACTAAGTCCCCTGATCGAGTATAACAAAGCCCCCTGATCAAGTATAACAAAGTCCCCTGAACGATTGTAACAAAGGCTCCTGATCGAGTATAACAAAGTTCCCTGATCGAGTATAACAATGCCCCCTGATCGAGAATAACATAGTCCCCTCATCGAGTATAACAAAGTCCCCTCATCGAGTATAACAAATGTCCCTAATCGAGTTTAACAAAGGCCCCTGATCGAGTATAACAAAGTTTCCTGATCGAGTATAACAAAGCCCCCTGATCGAGTAAAACAAAGACCCCCTTATCGAGAATAACAAAGTGACCTGATCGAGTATAACAAAGCCCCCTTATCAAGTATAACAAAGCCCCCTGATCGAGTATAACAAAGTCCCCTGGTCGAGAATAACAAAGTCCCCTGGTCGAGTATAGCAAAGACGCCTGAACGAGTATAACAAATGCCCCTGATCGAGTATAACAAAGTTCCCTGATCGAGTATAACAAAGTCCCCTGATCGAGTATAACAAAGTCCTCGATCGAGTATAACAAAGTCCTATGATCAAGTATAAAAAGTCCCTCATCGAATATAACAAAGTCCCCTGATCGAGTGTAACAAAGCCCCTGATCGAGTATAACAAAGCCCTTATCTTGAATAACAAAGTCCCCTGATAGAGTATAACAAAGCCCCCTAATCAAGTATAACAAAGCCCCCTCATCGAGTATAACATAGACCCCCTTATCGAGAATAACAAAGTCCCCTGATCGAGTCTAACAAAGCCCTCTGATCAAGTAGAACAAAGTCCCCTGAACGATTATTACAAAGGCCCCTGATCGAGTATAACAAAGTTCCCTGATCGAGTATAACAAAGCCCCCTGATCGAGAATAACATAGTCCCCTGATCGAGTATAACAAAGTCCCCTGATCGAGTATAACAAAGGTCCCTGATCGAGTATAACAAAGGCCCCTGATCGAGTATAACAAAGTCCCCTGGTCGAGTATAACAAAGTCGGCTGAACGAGTATAACAAAGGCCCCTGATCGAGTATAACAAAGTTTCCTAATCGAGTATAACAAAGCCCCCTGATCGAGTATAACAAAGACCCCCTTATCGAGAATAACAAAGTCACCTGATCGAGTATAACAAAGCCCCCTTATCAAGTATAACAAAGACCCTGATCGAGTATGACAAAGACCCCCTTATCGAGAATAACAAAGTCCCCTGATCAAGTATAACAAAGCCCCCTGATCAAGTATAACAAAGGCCCATGATCGAGTATAACACAGTCCCCTGGTCGAGTATAACAAAGTCCCCTGATCGAGTATAACAAAGGCCCCTGATCAAGTATAACAAAGTCCCATGATCGAGTACAAAAAAGTCCCCTCATCGAATATAACAAAGCCCCCTGATCGAGTATAACAAAGTCTCTGATCGAGTATATAACAAAGTCTCCCCACTTATCTTGAATAACAAACTCCTGATCGAGTATAACAAAGTTCCCTGATCAAGTATAACAAAGCCCCCTGATCGAGTATAACAAAGACCCCCTTATCGAGAATAACAAAGTCCCCTGATCGAGTATAACAAAGCCCCCTGATCAAGTAGAACAAAGGCCCCTGATCGAGTATAACAAAGTCTCCTGGTTGAGTATATCAAAGTCCCTTGATCGAGTATAACAAAGTTCCCTGATCGAGTTTAACAAAGCCCCCTGATCGAGTATAACAAAGTCGCCTGATCGAGTATAACAAAGTCCCCTGATCGAGTATAACAAAAGGCCCTGATCGAGTTTAACAAAGGCCCCTGATCGAGTATAACAAAGTCCCCTGGTCGAGTATAACAAAGACGCCTGAACGAGTATAACAAAGGCCCCTGATCGAGTATAACAAAGTTCCCTGATCGAGTATAACAAAGCCCCCTGATCGAGTATAACAAAGCCCCCCTTATCTTGAATAACAAAGTCCCCTGATCGAGTATAACAAAGTCCCCTGATCGAGTATAACAAAGGCCCCTGATCGAGTATAACAAAGTCCCATGATCGAGTATAAAAAAGTCCCCTCATCGAATATAACAAAGTCCCCTGATCGAGTAAAACAAAGCCCCCTGATCGAGTATAACAAAGTCCCTCTTATCTTGAATAACAAAGTCCCCTGATCGAGTATAACAAAACCCCTGATCAAGTATAACAAAGCCCCCTGATCGAGTATAACAAAGACCCCCTTATCGAGAATAACAAAGTCCCCTGATCGAGTATAACAAAGCCCCCTGATCAAGTATAACAAAGGCCCCTGATCGAGTATAACAAAGTCCCCTGGTCGAGTATAACAAAGTCCCTTGATCGAGTATAACAAAGGCCTCTGATCGAGTATAACAAAGTTCCCTGATCAAGTATAACAAAGCCCCCTCATGAAGTATAACAAAGTCCCCCTTATCGAGAATAACAAAGTCCCCTGATCGAGTATAAAAAAGCCCCCTGATCAAGTATAACAAAGGCTCCAAATCGAGTATAACAAAGTCCCAGGTCGAGTATAACAAAGTCCCCTGATCGAGTATAACAAAGGCCCCTGATCGAGTATAAAAAAGGCCCCTCATCGAATATAACAAAGTCCCTTGATCGAGTATAACAAAGCCCCCTCATCGAGTAAAACAAAGTCCCCTGGTCCAGTATAACAAAGTTCCCTGATCGAGTATAACAAAGCCCCCTGATCGAATATAACAAAGTCCCCTGATAAAATTATAACAAAGTAGCGGTGAATATAACAAGGCCCTCATCAAGGTTTAACCAGAGCCCTGATCGAGGTATAGCAAAGTCCCTGATGGAAGTTATAACAAGGCCCCTCATCGGGTTAACAAAGGGCCGTCATCGAGTATAACAAGTCCCTAATTAGGTATAACAAGCTCCCCTGATGCGAGTATAAGTCCTGATCCGGGTATAACAGAGTCCCTAATTGATTATAAAGGCCCTGATCAAGTATAACAAAGCCCCCTTATCGAGTATAACAAAGTCCCCTCATCGAGTACAACAAAGTTTCCTGATCGAGTATAACAAAGGCCCATGATCGAGTATAACAAACTTTCCCTGATCGAGTATAACAGAGCCCCCTCATCGGGTATAACAAAGTCCCCCTTATCGAGAAAAACTAAGTCCCCTGATCGAGTATAACAAAGCCCCCTGATCAAGTATAACAAAGGCCCCAGATCGAGTATAAGAAAGTCCCCTGAACGAGTATAACAAAGTCCCCTGATCGAGTATAACAAAGTTCCCTGACCGAGTATAACAAAGTCCCTTGATCGAGTATAACAAATTCCCCTGATCGAGTATAACAAAGTCCCCTGTTCGAGTATAACAAAGTCCCGTGATCGAATATAACAAAGTTCCCTGATCGAGTATAACAAAGCCCCCTGATCGAGTATAACAAAGTCCCCTAATCGAGTATAACAAAGTCCCCTGATCGAGTATAACAAAGGCCCCTCATCGCGTTTAACAAAGGCCCCTCATCGAGTATAACAAAGTCCCCTGGTCGAGTATAACAAACTCCCCTAGTTGAGTATAACAAAGTCCCCTGATCGAGTATAACAAAGGCCTCTGATCGAGTATAACAGGGTTCCCTGATCGAGTATAACAAAGCCCCCTAATTGAGTATAACAAAGTCCCCCTTATCGAGAATAACAATGTTCCCTGATCGAGTATAACAAAGCCCCCTGATCAAGTATAACAAAAGGCCCTGATCGATTATAACAAAGTCCCTGGTAAAGTATGACAAAAGTCTGATCGGCGAGAGTATAACAA
>NW_024744486.1:0-11706 GCF_018991925.1 Homarus americanus
ATAGGTTATGTGCTGTATATTGATCATATTATACAAACTGTGTCCTGATGTATCAACAGTTGTAACATGTGAGTTATGTTTAAGAGGTTAATAGGTTATGTGCTGTATATTGATCATATTATACAAACTGTGTCCTGATGTATCAACAGTTGTAACATGTGAGTTATGTTTAAGAGGTTAATAGGTTATGTGCTGTATATTGATCATATTATACAAACTGTATCCTGATGTATCAACAGTTGTAACATGTGAGTTATGTTTAAGAGGTTAATAGGTTATGTACTGTATATTGATCATATTATACAAACTGTGTCCTGATGTATCAATAGTTGTAACATGTGAGTTATGTTTAAGAGGTTAATAGGTTATGTACTGTATATTGATCATATTATACAAACTGTGTCCTGATGTATCAACAGTTGTAACATGTGAGTTATTTTTAAGAGGTTAATAGGTTATGTGCTGTATATTGATCATATTATACAAACTGTGTCCTGATGTATCAATAGTTGTAACATGTGAGTTATGTTTAAGAGGTTAATAGGTTATGTGCTGTATATTGATCATATTATACAAACTGTGTCCTGATGTATCAATAGTTGTAACATGTGAGTTATGTTTACCCAGAGGTTAATAGGTTATGTACATATGATCATATTATACAAACTGTGTCTTGATGTATCAACAGTTGCTTAACATGTGAGTTATGTTTAAGAGATTTATGGGTTATGTGCTGTATATTGATCGTACTATTCATACTGTGTCCTGATGTATCAACAGTTGCTTAACATGTGAGTTATATTTAAAAGAGGTTAATAATAGGTTATGTGCTGTATATTGATCATATTATACAAACTGTGTCCTGATGTATCAACAGTTGTAACATGTGAGTTATGTTTAAGAGGTTAATAGGATATGTGCTGTATATTGATCATATTATACAAACTGTGTCCTGATGTATCAACAGTTGTAACATGTGAGTTATGTTTAAGAGGTTAATAGGTTATGTGCTGTATATTGATCATATTATACAAACTGTGTCCTGATGTATCAACAGTTGTAACATGTGAGTTTTGTTTAAGAGGTTAATAGGTTATGTGCTGTATATTGATCGTACTATTCATACTGTGTGTCCTGATATACCAGCATTTGTTATACAGTATATGAATTGTTCTTTAACAGGTTTTGACCGAATTATACTCATCGCGTCAACGACAAAGGTCTTATTATCCAGCAGGAACCAATAACGCTCCCATGAGCGTTAACACAGAGTGCCATCTACATTTCAAACAGAAAATGTTTTATACTAAAATTTCCTGGACAGTGCGCGCTTAACTAGAAATTGAAAACAAGAAATTTGCATTATACAAACGCGAAAAAAAACATTCCCTTTAAAACTTTTATTTTCTATTGTTTACACAAGCCAGATACATGTTTATTGAACGATATGATCCGGGAATACAATATGTTTTTATGAGAATACTGGTGTTATCATGTGGAGAGAGAGAGAGAGAGAGTCGTCACAGATCAGAGGGTGGAAGGGAGAAGTGAGGAAAGAGAAACCATGGCAACAAAAATGAAGAAATTATTAACAAATGATAATAAGAGTTTCGAGAATCAAGAAGTATAAACGTGTTGATGAAAGGGCAGAGTGATATTAAGTCAAAATGTATTAAAATATTACATTAACCATTAAGTAGTGAAATGTAATGGACTTCAGTAGTGTCTATTAGCAGTTGTCTGTTTCTTCGTTGTTTGTAAAGCGATGAGAGAGGAAAAAGCTGCTTTATATTCAGGCATGTTTCTTATTACTATAGAGTTTGTTGTGTGGGAAATATTCTCACAAAAATTGACGCTGTTAGTATTCAAGAATTGTAAACATATTACTCGCAAAGTTTGTCCATAAGTAAATCTATAACATAAGCCATGCAGACCTCCATTAAAGTTTATGTCCGGGTTACAATGCGTCTCCCCTGAGAAAATTATTGTCTTAGTTTTATCCCAGAGGTTTAAACACCTTTATCTAAGAGCCATTCCACGTTCAACAATGTTTTAATTCAGTAATATATTTCACGACTGTGTAAACTTCCTTGTTAACTCATTTACAAAGGCATTGTGAACACTGGGTGACTGACTCCACTGAGTGACTGTCTACACTGAGTGAACACTGGGTGACTGCCTCCACTGAGTGAACACTGGGTGACTGTCTACACTGAGTGAACACTGGGTGACTGCCTCTGAGTGAACACTGGGTGACTGCCTCCACTGAGTGACTGTCTACACTGAGTGAACACTGGGTGACTGCCTCCACTGAGTGACTGTCTACACTGAGTGAACATTGGGTGACTGCCTCCACTGAGTGAACACTGGGTGACTGTCTACACTGAGTGGCTGTCTACACTGAGTGAACATTGGGTGACTGCCTCCACTGAGTGACTGTCTACACTGAGTGAACACTGGGTGACTGTCTACACTGAGTGACTGTCTACACTGAGTGAACATTGGGTGACTGCCTCCACTGAGTGACTGTCTACACTGAGTGAACACTGGGTGACTGCCTCCACTGAGTGAACACTGGGTGACTGCCTCCACTGAGTGACTGTCTACACTGAGTGAACACTGGGTGACTGCCTCCACTGAGTGAACACTGGGTGACTGTCTCCACTGAAAAATAAAACAATTTTAGACAACACAGAACTCAAGCGAACCGAATCTGTGTATGTTAGTTTTGTTTCGAGTATGTGGATATGAACGCGGCTGTGTGTGTGTTTGCAATATGTATGTGTTGGCCTGAGAACCGTCCAGCGTTTGTTTGACTTGACAAAGGCACAAATAAATCACGAGAATGAAAGATGTTACTGGTAGATCATTCGTGTACTTCGTCTTCTGGTACATAGGTGAGAAACACACACACACACACACACACACAACATTACTAGGAGTCCACCAGGCATTCTTCGTTCTTCTGCACCACTACCACCATCACCACCACACACTGTGAGAGACGCCATTACACCAATTCCAACTTTTCTGTCCCTATATCTATCTATCTCCCTTTTATACTTTTCTCTCCCTCTCTCTTATCTCTCGCTCCCTACTACTCACCACATGAGGGCGGCACCAGGTGTGAGATTGCATCATTTGCTACAGGTAACCTTTTCCCCTCCAGTTAAGAACCAATTTCATCGTCAACTTGAGAAAGACCACCTCACTCCTGCGGTGACCCGTCTTAACACACGATTTGATGGTCGTACTGCAGCACCGATTCTGGGAGTGTCTACACACACACACACACACACACACACACACACGCGCGCGCGCGCAAGAACAATAGCTTTCTTTGTTTTCGAGGAGTCAAATTGGTTTGTCGATTAGGGACGATCATGTAGATAATCATGTAAATGAATATTTGAATGTGATCATACCTAACCTAACCTAGCCTAATCTAACCTTAGTACAATTTGGTTATGATAGTAAACGACGCGTTATTTGTAAAGTGAGCAACTGGCTCCAGGTAAAGCGTGTTAAAGGCTACCGCACCTGACGTAATCATGTCTGAGCTGATGATGTTAGATCGGCCGAGCATTTTTACTTTGTTTCCAATTATCGTTTTCATGGAAGAATTTCATTAACACATCATCACTGTTATAAGTTCTTTCGTTAAGATTTATTCCTGAGTGGTAGTGGCAATTGGTGAAGGTGGTTTTAGGTGCTAGTGGTGAGAAGTGGGTGGTGGTGGTGGTAGAATAGGGTGATTGTGGTGATAGGTGGTGGTGATTATAAGATAGGGTTGTTTTGATGGCAGGTGGTAGTGGTGGTGATACGTGGTGGTGGTGATGTTGGTAGAATAGGGTGATTGTGGTGATAGGTGGTGGTGATGATAAGATAGGGTTGTTTTGATGGCAGGTGGTAGTGGTGGTGATACGTGGTGGTGGTGATGTTGGTAGAATAGGGTGATTGTGGTGATAGGTGGTGGTGATGATAAGACAGGGTTGTTTTGATGGCAGGTGGTAGTGGTGGTGAGAAGTGGGTGGTGGTGGTGGTAGAATAGGGTGATTGTGGTGATAGGTGGTGGTGATGATAAGATAGGGTTGTTTTGATGGCAGGTGGTAGTGGTGGTGATACGTGGTGGTGGTGATGTTGGTAGAATAGGGTGATTGTGGTGATAGGTGGTGGTGATGATAAGATAGGGTTGTTTTGATGGCAGGTGGTAGTGGTGGTGATACGTGGTATGTAATATATATATGTAGTGTGGTTTTATTGGAAAAGTTCTGCAGCCCGAAGGCTGAAAATATACATTGGACATAAATGACTTATTACATACATTGGTGGTTTAACAAAAGCCTTCATTAGAGAAAGGTGAAGGAACATACAGTGAACAAACAGATTAATGTAGGTGTTGAACAGCAAACACGTAGTGTAGTAACTCCCTCCCAGATGGTGTTAGGAGGGACCTCACGTGGTGTAGTAGTTCCCTCACAGATGGTGTTGTGAGGGGCCTCACGTGGTGTAGTAATTCCCTCACAGATGGTGTTATGCGGGCCTCACGTGGTGTAGTAATTCCCTCACAGCTGGTGTTATGAGGGGCCTCACGTGGTGTAGTAATTCCCTCACAGATGGTGTTTTGAGGGGCCTCACGTGGTGTAGTAATTCCCTCACAGATGGTATTATGAGGGGCCTCACGTGGTGTAGTAATTCCCTCAAAGATGGTGTTATGAGGGGCCTCACGTGGTGTAGTAGTTCCCTCACAGACGGTGTTCTATGAGTGAGGTGTGGTCCCAGGCCTTCCTATCGTAGACGGATTAACACTTCGCTGGTTGTAGGGTCGGGCCGTTATCACTGGGTACCTGGAACTTCACTGTGTGAAGGTCAACTTGGGTACCACTGTTACTGTTGAGTTGTTCTCACCGACTTAAGCACTGTTCACCACTGTTCACCTCTGTTTAACACTGGTTCCATTCCTTTCCTAAATGAAATAGTAACTTCTGGCGTGAACTTGTTGACATTCCGGTGGGGAGGAGGGTTCAGGGGAGGGAGTTGGTATGGGCCAACTTAACAGTTGACCTGGCTGCTCCGAGAGGAGCGCCAGGTACGTCTTGACCCTTCGGTGGTGGTAGTGGTGGTAGGTGGAATGAAGGAGAAGTAACGGGTGAAGAAGAATAACAGTGGAAGCAAATATCAGGAAAGAAGAAGAAGGATAACAAAAACAGGAGGATAAAGATTGAGAAGATAAGTGTAGGGGAGAAATGAAAGAAAAACCGAGCAGATAAGACAAATGAAGGAAGTGGTTGATGGGGTGATAAAGATGTGAGAGGAAGAGACGAAGATAAAGGAGGAAAACTGAATGGACAGACAAAAAAGTGAAGTGAAAATATTCGGAGAGAGAGAGAGAGAGCTTTTGAACAGTGTGAGATAGTTGGGATGCAGAGTGTAAGATATCACGGGAAGTATCAGGGAAAGATTAGATCAGGGTACGAACGAATATATTGAGACTATACCAGGAACTGAAACTGATGAAATAAAAGTGCATAAAAACAGCTTGTTTATGAAGCTTCTGACTCAAAAGTTCACAGATTCAATCTCCATATTACTTTAGATCAGTTCCAGTAACTTTTGTCCGCGACTGTACTGGCATGTCTATAAAAATTCTTAAATTTTTACAGAATTAACTTTGAAGGTTTCCTGTGTCTGAGAATTTCGTTCAAATGTTGTATGTCTGTTAGTGACGAGCTTCATGTACACACAACTAAGAAGTATCTATGGATGGGTCCGATGAATTACAAAATGAACACTGCGACTCTTGTTGTCTCGGTAACGTTGTCAAAAACCTTCGTCCGCTGTGTCATAATGTCTAACACAAAATTGTAAAGACACTACACCTATAATATTCCTTCAAAAACTCTCTCTATTTCCACCCCCATCTATCCACCCCTCTCTCTCTCCCTGCTCTTAAAACATGCTATACAGGTATGGGTAAATGTGTGAAAATCCTTCTTATCTTCCAGTAATTTCAGCCTAAATGAACACAGCCTAATAAATCCACCATTGCAGTAAGGATTATCTACAACTCTCTCTCTCTCTCTCTCTCTCTCTCTCTCTCTCTCGTGTCCAAAGTACAGGGGCAGCAGCTAGTGTAAAACTTGACAGACAGAAAGACAGGCAGACAGACGGACAAAGAGAGAAGCTTAGTACACGTGCTATGAGAAATACTTTGTTACAACCTCAGTAATAAAAATTCACCAAATTGCTCCTACATAAAGTAGTATGTGTGTGTGCATATGAAATGTTTTTACTGTCAAATTATAATTAGTGTGTCGGTACTGAGGCTGGTGGCAGGATCTAATTCGCTCATATATATATATTAAATTCCTCCGTGACATCTAATAGGTTAGGTTATGCTAGGTTTAACGCTTTGTTTATTGTCACCTTCATTTCGTGTTTTTTTCTTCAAATATTTCCTGTTTTGGGTAATCAATTAGTGTAGGTTCAGGTGAGGTAGAGGTTACCTGTGGACAGTGATGTGTTTGTTGTCGTTACTTACTACTACCATAAGCACCACCATTAGTTACCACCACTACCTCCTACTACCAGCCACACCACCATTACCATCACCACCATCACAAACATTACCACATCCTTCTACTACCCCCCCCCACCACTTACTACCACCATCCCCTACCATCACCACCATATTGAACCACAAACACCACCAGCGTCATTGACACCACTAACATCACTAATACATGAATTTATCCACAAATATCCACACACGTCCGCACTACCATAATAACAAACGCACTCATAAATATCAGTACAACACACACACACACACACACACACACACACACACGTATACACCAAAATACATACACAGACATACTCATATATACAGCAGGTAATGAGACTTATTTTCCCATATATCTGGTAAATTTACATGTTGGTATTTTCTGAACAATTTACATATAATACTTACCATTAGTCGCTGCCTCGCCCACCGAAGGCCTCCAGACAGTCGTGTGTGTGTGTTTGAGCGAGAGAGCAGAACATCCATCCATACAGCATTTCACAGGATCACAGAAGCAATTTTACCTGACCAACCCTGACTAACAACTCCTTCACTGTGGATGTAGGTTAGGTTAGGTTAAGTTAGGTTTGAGTTAGACTAAATTAAAAGCTAAGTTAAGTTATTTTGAGTCGGTGTCGAAGGCTTAGTTGGTCCCTTAAAATGCATTCTCAAATAATGGATGACTTATCGGTTAGCTTAAATCCCCTCCCCTCGCATACACTACCGGGGTCATTTTCTTAATGGTGCAGACGATGGATGAGAGCCAATGAGGATTTTACTGAGTCCTCTGTGAGCCCTTGAGTGATGCACGTCCTGTTTCTCTGATGCAGTAGTGGAAAATTATGCTTCTTTCTTTCTTTCTTTCTTTCTTTCTTTCTTTCTTTTTTTCTTTCTTTCTTTCTTTCTTATCCAGGCTGACTCTCTCTCCCTCCCCTCTTCCGGTAACATTAGATCAATATGCAATTATATCATGAATATAGCGGCAGCCTCCTGAGAGAGAGAGAGGCGTACGGTATTATAGACATTCTTTAACAGAAGATGAAGTGTTATTTTTTTCTACAGGACAGACAACACATCATGAGACACAGGACAAGCTTAAGAGATTACTGTCGACTCTTGTGATAACAGCTGCGTGTATCCAGCCCTCTCAGGTCGTGGTACTGTTTTTGTTCCAGTGTGATGATGTTCTTGTTCCAGTGGTGATGCTGTTCTTGTTCCAGTGGTGATGCTGTTCTTGTTCCAGTGGTGATACTGTTCTTGTTCCAGTAGTGATGTTGTCGTTGTTGTTCCAGTGGTGATGTTGTTGTTCCAGTGGCGATGCTGTTCTTGTTCCAGTGGTGATGCTGTTCTTGTTCCAATGGTGATGCTGTTCTTGTTCCAGTGGTGATGTTGTTGTTGTTCCAGTGTTGATGTTGTTGTTGTTCCAGAGGTGATAAAGACTTCATTATGTTATCAGTACAAGATAATTCAGCATCTCATAAGTCATGATCACCATCCTTCACCATCCTTCACTACACTTTATCTTTATCCACCTCCTCACCTCTCACCAACCCTCACCATTCTCATCTACCTTTCACCATCAGGCCTCATAACCTTACAGCGTTACAGATTAATACATAATACCATCAGGTACTCTTTATATCTCAAGTCTCAAAAGAAATATTCACGTTTTAAAAGATATTAATCATTATAAGTTTGTGTGTAATGCAAGAGTTCCACCGCTAAGGCTGCATGTGAGGCATTTGCATTATTTCCAATATTCTTCTCTATTCTTTACTGTTTTATTAATGTTTGCCTCCGGAATTTTTTTAGATATGGTAATAAAACACAAGCATTTTTTTTTTTATCAGGAAGCTGTTTAAATCTGTCTCGTGAGAGTGTTAATTAAATTCTCTATTATTTTTTCCCTGTATCTGTTTCCCTTCGTTCACAGTACCTTAAATATGTGCTTAGTTTATGGTGAATCAGTTTAGTATAAATCTGAATAATTATAGGAATAAGTGTAAGTTAATAATAATATTAATAACAAAAGTAACTGCAGGTGAAATATTACTATCATAAAGAGTCATAAGGCTTAACTGAAACCTGTTACGTGACAGGAAGGTGCGAGTAAGGAACGCTGGCGGAGAGGGGGAGTGGAGGGGTGGAGAGGAAGAGTAGTGTGGGAGAAGAGAGGGAGAGTAGTGTGGGAGAAGAGAGGGAGAGTTGACCTAAACAGTCAAGGGTGAGTAGAGGCAGCGTGTGGGGGCCGTGCTGGACGCCTGCTGCCGGGGGTCTGGGAGAAAGTGTCGTGCGTGTCTGTGAGTCGGCGAGGGAAGGTAGGCGGACTATAGTACCTGACAAATCGTGTTATTATACTTCATCAAAGCTATATTTTATATTGTACCGCGAAATACAGCACACTAGTTTTGATACGAGTTATTCATTTTCACTAATTCAAGCTTTGTATTGATTCATCTATAGTCTTACTGTTGTATGTAAAAGTTTAATGTAATTTATCAACTGGTAGTAACGTTATTAGTCATGGAAAATTTATGTAACGTTATTAAAGGATGATTTCCAATTCCCATCAATGGTGTAGTATTATAAAGCCGAAAATAGCCGCTCGAAAGCTGTTGGAACGACCTCAGATAACAGGAGTTGTATACCTCTGATGTGCCCCGACTCACACGGACTGCTGTTAGGGCGGATGCCTATCTTAATAACTGTATATTTTAGTATTATTACCTGATTCACGCTTCGTAATATACCTCCTGTGTGTGTGTGTGTGTGTGTGTGTGTGTGTGTGTGTGTGTGTGTGTGTGTGTGTGTGTCCGTCCGTCCGTTAATTGCGAGAAAGTATTTTGGTCTCAAGAGAACGCTGAGAGATAATTAGCTGGAAAAATAAAGGAAAAGCTCTTACTATTTCCTCCCAGGTATTTCTCAGACGTTGAGCTGAGAAGTAAGTGTGGCAGAAGCGATAACTGGGAAGTGGCGCAGCTTTCAGTAATTACCATAAAGCAACTTTTACTCTCGTCTAAGAATCGTCTTTTGTTTGTTGAGAATCTACCTGGTCAGACCCTGGATGTATTAGGGCTTCATTAACAGGATTGGTATTTTTCTGATGTGTGATATTGGTATAGAAGCTTATCCTCTGTTGCGTCTGGACAACCATCTGATCAATAGAGAGAAAGGTGGGCAGACAGAGATGTTGATATAGTGAGACACTCAGGTAGGCAAAGGGAAAAGCAGTATTAGACAGACGGAGCTACAAAGAGAAAATGATAGCGAGGGAGATAGACAGAGAGACAATTAGGCAGAGACTGAAACGGAGACTTACACAGGCAAAGTGACAAAGTTTATCAGTGATAGGTCAGGCCCTTGTATTATGGACCAACCTGGCTGAAAGTTGAGTCAGTTTCTCTCCCTCTCTCTCTTATACCAATTGGTACATTTTATTTTTTAAGTGAATCCATAAGATTAGAATGAATGTAGATATTTTGTGTTACTAGAGAGTTCATAAAACACACACACACATACACACACACACACACACACACACACACACATACATACATACATACATACATACATACATACATACATACACACACACACACACACATCATTCACAATGTACAATTAACACTATAAAGGTGGTAAAGACAGCAGAACATAGTGTAAACAAGATAATAGTCGCGTACTACAACACAGGAAATGAAATAGTACTAGTAAAGTGGAAGCAGATGCATACATAAAAGTTTATAAGAATAATTCACTACGATAATACTGGTCCAAAAGTTTCCCCCTTAACAGTAAATATAGTTATAATAGTAGTTATACATTCTATCAAAATAAAGGATTTGTAAAAAATAAAAATACTGGAATGAACGTCAAAAGAAAAGAGGGAAAATAAACAAATAAATAATAATAGGAGAGTTCACACGCTGTGACAAAAATTATTTTCTTTTTACTTCGGAGATTCCCCGGTCAGCAGTGTTGCCAGGTCTTGGTGATGCAGAGAAGGTACTGTCGTCCCTGCTCAGCCCGCGCGTTGAGTTGGTTATACTGATAATATGTTTTTTAAATAAACTGTATATCAACACCACAGCCTTTAACACCTTTCAACAATTCCAGGTGTACCGTTTATTATGTGAGTCATACAGGTGTACCGTTTATTATGTGAGGGTCATACAAGTGTACCGTTTACTATGTGAGGGTCATACAGGTGTACCGTTTACTATGCGAGAGTCATACAGGTGTACCGTTTATTATGTGAGTCATACAGGTGTACCGTTTATTATGTGAGAATCATACAGGTGTACCGTTTATTATGTGTGACTCATACAGGTGTACCGTTTATTATGTGAGACTCATACAGGTGTACCGTTTATTATGTGAGGGTCATACAAGTGTACCGTTTACTATGTGAGGGTCATACAAGTGTACCGTTTACTATGTGAGGGTCATACAGGTGTACCGTTTATTATGTGTGACTCATACAGGTGTACCGTTTACTATGCGAGGGTCATACAGGTGTACCGTTTACTATGCGAGGGTCATACGGGTGTACCGTTTTCTATGTGAGGGTCATACAGGTGTACCGTTTATTATGTGAGACTCATACAGGTATACCGTTTATTATGTGAGGGTCATACAGGTATACTGTTTACTATGTGAGGGTCATATAGGTGTACCGTTTACTATGTGAGGGTCATACATGCGTACCGTTTATTATGTGAGTCATACAGGTGTACCGTTTATTATGTGAGAATCATTAAGGTGTACTGTTTATTATGCGAGATTCATACAGGTGTACCGTTTATTATGTGAGTCATACAGGTGTACCGTTTATTATGCGAGACTCATACATGCGTACCGTTTATTATGTGAGTCATACAGGTGTACCGTTTATTATGTGAGTCATACAGGTGTACCGTTTATTATGTGAGAATCATACAGGTGTACCGTTTATTATGTGAGACTCATACAGGTATACCGTTTATTATGTGAGGGTCATACAGGTGTACCGTTTACTATGTGAGGGTCATACAGGTGTACTGTTTACTATGTGAGGGTCATACAAGTGTACCGTTTACTATGTGAGGGTCATACATGCGTACCGTTTATTATGTGAGTCATACAGGTGTACCGTTTATTAT
>NW_024744487.1:0-15313 GCF_018991925.1 Homarus americanus
AAATTCGAAAATCTACTTCCCCGAAAAGTCAATAATCTACTTTCCCGAAAAGTAAAAAATCTATCTACTTTCGGGAAAGTAGATAACCAACTTTCCCGGAAAGTAGATATTTCCCATTTTTTATGATACAAATTTCCCGTTTTCTATGATAATCTACTTGGCAAAATTAGGTAATATTTCCCCCAAAATTCGAAAATCTACTTCCCCGAAAAGTCGATAATCTACTTTCCCTTAAAGTAGATAATCTACTTTCCAGGAAAGTAGATAACCAACTTTCGCGGAAAGTAGATATTTCCCATTTTCTGTGATACAAATTTCCCGTTTTCTATGATAATCTACTTGGCAAAATTAGGTAATATTTCCCCCTAAATTCGAAAATCTACTTCCCCGAAAAGTCGATAATCTACTTTCCCGAAAAGTAGAAAATCTATCTACTTTTCGGGAAAGTAGATAACCAACTTTCCCGGAAAGTAGATATTTCCCATTTTTTATGATACAAATTTCCCGTTTTCTATGATAATCTACTTCGCAAAATTAGGTAATATTTCCTCCAAAATTCGAAAATCTACTTCCCCGAAAAGTCGATAATCTACTTTCCCGAAAAGTAGATAATCTACTTTCCAGGAAAGTAGATAACCAACTTTCGCGGAAAGTAGATATTTCCCATTTTCTGTGATACAAATTTTCCGTTTTCTATGATAATATACTTGGCAAAATTAGGTAATATTTCCCCCTATATTCGAAAATCTACTTCCCCGAAAAGTCGATAATCTACTTTCCCGAAAAGTAGAAAATCTATCTACTTTTCGGGAAAGTAGATAACCAACTTTCCCGGAAAGTAGATATTTCCCATTTTTTGATACAAATTTCCCGTTTTCTATGATAATCTACTTGGCAAAATTAGGTAATATTTCCCCCAAAATTCGAAAATCTACTTCCCCGAAAATTCGATAATCTACTTGCCCGAAAAGTAGATAATCTACTTTCCGGGAAAGTAGATAACCAACTTTCCCGGAAAGTAGATATTTCCCATTTTTTATGATACAAATTTCCCGTTTTCTATGATAATCTACTTCGGAATATTAGGTAATATTTCCCCCAAAATTCGAAAATCTACTTCCCCGAAAAGTCGATAATCTACTTTCTCGAAAAGTAGATAATCTACTTTCCGGGAAAGTAGATAACCAACTTTCGCGGAAAGTAGATATTTCCCATTTTCTATGATGCAAATTTCCCATTTTCTATGATAATCTACTTAAAAGTAGATACTTACGATCTTTTGAGAATTAGAAAAATCGTAAGTTATGTTTTCTCTTAAGTATCAACTTTTAAGTCATTTTTTTCTCTTAAGTTCGAGCTTACAATAATTAAAAAGATCGTAAATTCGGATTCTCAAAACATCGTAAGTATCTACTTATCGGTGACGTAGATTTTCTACTTTTCGGGAAAGTATAATATTTGGCTCTTTTCATTTTTGCCTTTGGAACCCTTTTGTTTTCAACTTTTTTATTAGGATTATTATAAACAAAGAAATAGAAGTATTTTTTTTTATTTATACGACACATTAAGTTACTCTACAAATATTTATTGTAATGATTGACACCAGATTACTGCTAGGTTAAGTTGCCCTTATGGTACTACAACCTGTGTACACAGGGTCCCATAAAGGCGACCCAACCTGGATCATGCAAGGTTACCAGTGTACCTTGGTCGACGTGTCTCGCCTATCTCTACAGTAGGGGGCTCAGACAAGCCTCGGCACCCAGCCCTTGGCAGCATCACTGTCCCTAGCAGTGATACACAGCCTTTAGTGTCATCACATAGCCCTTACTAGCTGTACACAACTACCTATTTATAAGCCCCCTAGAAGCATCATGTAGATCTTAAGGGAGAATCAATCAGCCTCCCCAGAGACACAGATAGCTCTTAAGAGCCTCACACATCCCCAAGTTGCCACAAACATCACTTATCCCCTTGAAGATACACTGCCTTGTAATTAATTTTTAATGTGTATAACATTTGAAAAACAAAAACAAAATACAATTACAAAAGTTTGTCCAGATGAAAAATTCATTGGTTACAAAGTAAGTTGTGAAAACGTAATAAATAAAAAACTGATAATTAAGGTAAGTTCTTAAACTGCCATCTTTTATTTCAGTGTTGTGCCAGCTAGAGTAAAACATTGTGTTATACAAATGAAGATGAAACTACTGTACAAAATATCGTAACTCCAACAATGTTATGATATTGTTGACTTATTTTGTACTTCAGTTTTATTTCCACTTGTATAACAAACTATTTTACTCTTGCTGGCGCTGGATTAAAAGATGCTAGTTTAAGAATTTACTGTAATTTTCAGTTCTTATTAAATCATTACAACTTGCTTGTAACATTATGTCACAAATTCTCTGCATGTTAAGTTTTTAAGTGAGCTTAAGTCACCTTAAGCATTTCATTGGTGAACCACAACAGTGACATCACCACTGGTAGTCTACGTCAATGGTGGAACAGACCACAAGAGCAATGACGCCATCACCAGCAGTCTGCCTCATTGGAGAGACAGAAGCCCTTCACTTTACACCTCACAGTCAGTCCTTCCCTCAATCCTACACCTCACAGTCAGTCCTTCCCTCACTCCTACACCTCACAGTCTCTCTTTCCCTCACCCCTACACCTCAGTGAGTCCTTCCCTCACTCCTACACCTCACAGTGAGTCCTTCCCTCACTCCTACACATCATAGCGAGTCCTTTCCACACTCCTACACATCACTGTGAGTCATTCCCTCACTCCTACACATCCCATCGAGTCCTTCCCTCACTCCTACACATCACAGTGAGTCCTTCCCTCACTCCTACACATCACAGTGAGTCCTTCCCTCCACCCCATCTTCAGTGAGGTCCCTCCTCTCTCCTACACATCACAGTAAAGGTCCTTTCCTCACTCTACACATCTGGTAAGTCCTTCACACTGCTACACATCACAGTGAGTCCTTCCCTCACTCCTACACATCACAGTGAGTCCTTCCCTCACTCCTACACATCACAGCGAGTCCTTCACTTACTCCTACGCCTCACAGTGAGTCCTTCCCTCACCCCTAAGCATCAACGTGACTCCTTCCCACACTGCTACACATCACAGTGAGTCCTTCCCTCACTCCTACACATCACAGTGAGTCCTTCCCTCACTCCTACACATCACAGCGAGTCCTTCACTTACTCCTACGCCTCACAGTGAGTCCTTCCCTCACTCCTACACCTCAGTGAGTCCTTCCCTCACCCCTAAGCATCAACGTGACTCCTTCCCTCACTGCTACACATCACAGTGAGTCCTTCTCTCACTCCTATACATCACAAGGAGTCCTTCCCTCATACTACACAACATTGCATGTCCTTCCCTCACTCCTATAAAACACTGCAATTCCTCCTCTCACTCCTTAGTAGGTCAGTAAGTCCTCCTCTCACTCCTTAGTAGGTCAGTAAGTCCTCCTCTCACTCCTTAGTAGGTCAGTAAGTCCTCCTCTCACTCCTTAGTAGGTCAGTAAGTCCTCCTCTCACTCCTTAGTAGGTCAGTAAGTCCTCCTCTCACTCCTTAGTAGGTCAGTAAGTCCTCCTCTCACTCCTTAGTAGGTCAGTAAGTCCTCCTCTCACTCCTTAGTAGGTCAGTAAGTCCTCCTCTCACTCCTTAGCAGGTCAGGAAGTCCTCCTCTCACTCCCTAGTAGGTCAGTAAGTCCTCCTCTCACTCCTTAGTAGGTCAGGAAGTCCTCCTCTCATTCATTAGGAGGTCAATAAGTCCTTCTTTCACTAACTAGCAGGTCAGTAAGTCCTCCTCTCATTCATTAGGAGGTCAGCAAGTCCTTCCCTAATTTTCGAACATCACTACATGTCCTTCCCTAGGTCCTACACCACACTACAAGTCCTTCCCTCATTCCTACACAATACTGAAGTCCCCCCTCAATACTACACAATACTGCATGTCCTTCCCCCAGTCCTACAGTAATCAGTAGATGAACTTTCAATACACCGTTATAATCTATTTTAGCATTTATAAAGACATGTCGAACCAACAGTAAATATTATACACAATACAACTTCCTGTCATGTCGGGTAGACTGACATATATATAGGATACATTCATCTTTTTCTGTACACAGACATTAGGAGCATCAATTAACCCCCTCAGTCACAAGTACAGTAGCTCTCTAAGAGCCTCACACATCTCCAAGTTGATATTCACAATATAGCCACAAACAGCCTCTGGTTGGATCAGACTACCCCTGACAACCTTAAATAGTCCTTAAATACATTATACAACCACCTATGATCATCACACAGCCCTAATTAGCCAAACAGTCCATGGCGGCGGCATATAAGCCCTGGGGGCCTCACAACAAATACAATCTTTTTGTTTTTACAATTTCAAAAGTTTGCCCACAGGAAATGCTCATCGGTTACAAGTAAGTTGTAAAGCTATAATAATTACTTAATGTTACAGTAAAATCTCAAACTAACATCTTGTATTTCACTGCCAGGAAGAATAAAATATTTTGTTTTGCAAATGAAGATGAAACTAAACTCCAAAATAATTAAGTTGAACAAAATACTTCCCGACTGTCTAGTTACAAATCCACATAAAAGATTACACAGCCCTGCAAGTCCTTCTCTCACTACTTCACAACCCTGTACGTCCTTCCCTTACTCCTACACCACACTATAAGCCCTTCTCTCACTCCTACACAACCATTTAAGTCCTTCCCTTACTCCTACACAACCCTGCAAGTCCTTCCCTCATTTCTACACAATACTACAAGTCCTTCCCTCACTCACAAACAATACTGCAAGTCCTTCCATCACTTCTACGCCACACTACAACTCCTTCTCTCACTCATACACAACCCTGCAAATCCTTCCCTCACCCCTTCACAACCCTGTAAGTCCTTCCCTCACTCGTACACAATACTACAAATCCTTCCCTCACTCCTACACAACACTACAAGCCCTTCCCTCACTCATACAATACACTATAAGTCCTTCCCTCACTCCTACACCACACTACAAGTCCTTCTCTCACTACTACACCACATTTACAAGTCCTTCCCTCACTCATACACCACACTACAAGTCCTTCCCTCACTCCTACACAATACTAGAAGTCCTTTCCTCACTCCTACACAACACTTCATGTCCTTCCCTCACTCCTACACAACACCGCATAACCTTTCCTCACTCCTCCACGTCAACGCATGTCCTTCCCTCACTCTTACATAACATTGCTTGTTCTTTCCTCAATCCTACAGTGCTACAGTAGTCAGTAGATAAGATTTCAACACACTGTTATAATCTGTTTTAGTATTTATGTGGCCGTATTTAACCAACACTTACATATATACAATACAACTTCCTGTCATGTTTGGTAGACTGAGTTATTTAGAGAATGTTCATCCTTTACTGTACTCTTGATCGTTTCTCTTGTCCATCTTGATGTTGCCTCGTCATCTGTACACCAAGTTATGGTCCTCATCCTCCCTGGAGTAGTATTTTCTGTTATTACCTGTGAAATTAAAATTTTATTAACCAAAAATAGTTTTTTTTGTATATATTAAAGGGCGACAAGAATTAAAAATCACACGAGTGGTCACAACAACAAGCAGGGTAAACACTATAATGACTCTTATATTATCTCCACCAGGTTCTCAATAATAAACCTCAGATTAACTCAAAATATAGGTATCATGTTGAAGATGAATCATGAAATGCATAACTTACCATAATAAAGTTAAGAGACCACAAACAAAGATCAAGTAAAGGAACAATTATGTACAGTACAGATGACCACAGCCTAAATTAACCCAAACCCGAACCTCAGCCTCACCATACAGTAGAAAAGTACAAAGGTATACAATACTTATCTCCATATAAATATATCCTGAGTCCAGACAAATTGTACCACACTTGCACCACACACTACCACCAGCCAGGCTCGTCTACCTCCCTGCAGTTGCCATGACCTACGCAATGTGGATACCATGCCGCCAATTACCATACTATTTTACTTAACAAATGCACCACGTTAAGCTGATTTACTTATTATATACTTATTATAAATTAATATATATAACATACTAGACAATGTCACATCTACAGGATCATCATACACAACATACGAAGTCCCTCCCTCACTCCTACACAATACTACAAGTTCATCCCTCAATCCCACACAACATACCAAGTCCATCCCTCACTCCTACACAACCATCCTACACAACATCCTTCACAATACTGCAAGTCCTTCCCTCACTCCTAAGCAATACTGCAAGTAATTCCCTCACTCCTACACAATACTACAAGTCCTTCCCTCACTCCTACACAAAACTACAAGTCCTTCCCTCACTCCTACAAAATACTCCAAATCCTTCCCTCACTCCTACACATTACTACAAGTCCTTCCCTCACTCCTACACAATACTACTAGTCCTTCCCTCACTCCTACACAAAACTACAAGTCCTTCCCTCAATCCTACACAATACTACAAGTCCATCCCTCACTCCTACACAATACTACAAGTCTCACTCCTACAAAACATACCAAGTCCATCCCTCACTCTTACACAACATACCAAGTCCTTCCCTCACTCCTACGCAACATACCAAGTCCTTCCCTCACTCCTACACAACATACCAATCCTTCCCTCACTCTTACACAACATACCAAGTCAATTTCTCACTCCTACACAATACTACACAGTCCCACCCTCACTCCTACACAAATACAAGTCCTTCCCTCACTCCTACACAATACTGCAAGTCCATTTCCTCACTCCTACACAAATACCAAGTCCTTCCCTCACTCCTACACAACATACAAGTCCTTCCCTCTCTCCTACACAGTACTACAAGTCCATCCCTCACTCCTACAAAACATACCAAGTCCATCCCTCACTCTTACACAACATACCAAGTCAAGTCCTTCCCTCACTCCTACACAACATACCAAGTCCTTCCCTCACTCCCACACAACATACCAAGTCCTTCCCTCATTCCTACACAACATACCAAGTCCTTCCTTTACTCCTACACAATACTGCAAGGCCATCGCTCACTCCTACACAACATACCAATCCATCCCTCACTCCTACACAACATACCAAGTCCTTCCCTCACTCCTACACAACATACCAAGTCCTTCCTGCAATTAATCACCATCTATAAGTCTCTGATTCTTGTTTTTCATTCGACTTCTTAATTGTAATAAATTATGGTCACTGTAAACTACAATTCTCTGGTAGGTGTTGCCAAGATATATGTTAAACTTTTCCAGTGCCATAAGCAGAGCCACAGCTTCTTTCTCTTTAGTAGAGTAATTCCATTGCACCAGCCCCAACATCACTGGTAAAACATAAATTTTACTTACGAACCATTCAAAATCCTGTCTCTGCCTCGTCCAGTTCAACACGACTTCAGTCCATCTGGCAGTCGAACCCGAGGCCTCCATCATCCACAACAGGTACCTTGCCAGTGAGCCACCATACTGTGTTGAATAGTATATACACCAGTGTCAACATTAGATCGGGTCAAAAAGGGCATACATATTTTAAATTGCAATTTAGAATGTGTAATAGTCTAGAAAAGTTGCTCCTATATAAAGTTTATCAAACTCCAACATATGGTATTAGTCTTGTATTATTACAGTAAAAGATGGCACCAATTTGCAGCCCTTAACTAATACTACGTAGATCTATCCATACTACTAATACTGAAATGTGCTCCTAAATTTGGGTTACTTGATCAACAAACACCTTTCCCTCAATACCAATATTTTGTTCTTTTTTCCATCAGTATATAATACAGTTATCTCTTATTTTTCCTCTTCAGTGTACAACAGTTTACATTACCCATCAACATCTCTGACGTTTGCCTCGAGCTGCCATCTGGGTGGTTAGTTTATCCAATGTTGGTGCAGGCGAAAACCGGAAATCGTGTTACGTCAGACACACATTTACACCAGAGGCGATTCGAACCCTGGACTTGTGTGAGAGAAATAAGCACGTTACGATATACAACCCATGATCCAAGTGAACCCCTGCTGTTGGTTCGTCGTCTCCTCCCTGGCTGGATTTTCAACCTGAAGTGATTGCCCTTGGTGGACCGCTCCCGAAATCCCACGTGAACCCTGTTATTCTCTGCAAATACCACCTCTCCAGGATCGCCCACTGGTCCCCAGGTAGGGTCGTCCTCTACACTGATGGTTCTGTTGACCCCGCTACAGGTCGGGCCGGGGCTGGTGTCTACATCTCCCGTCCTGATGCCTCTGAGCCTATCAAACTGTCTCTCAGAGTTTCTGACGGGGCATCCTCCACTCAGGCGGAACTAACAGCACTCGTTGCTGCCCTTCTCGCTGAGGAAGAAGCAGATGGTTTCTGCCCCTTGCTTGTCTGCTACGATTTCAGGTCTGCTCTCGACGGGATCGCATTTGGATCAGGGGAAAATAAGGACCTCATCCTCCGAATACGAGGGTTAACATCCACACTTCAGGATGCAGGCCGTCCTGTGACATTCCTATGGATACCCAGTCATGTCGGTATCTTGGGGAATGAGGCAGCAGATGGCCTTGCCAAGACTGGCTGCAACAAGGCCACACCTGACTACGTTGTTCCTCGAACACTTTTACAGCTTAGGACCCAAATTCGCCGCAAACAGAGAGAAGCTCGGGAAGCAGCCATCCCCCTGGACTCCCCGCCCACCTGGTACGATGTCCTCCGTAAGCTTCCTGACCTCTCGTATGTCTATGGGAAAGGGTCGCGGAAAAGGGACGTGATTGCTGCCCGTATCATCATTGGGTATGACTTTGCTTGGGAGATTGGTATCCCCGCATCCCCTGAGCAACGCTCTTGTGCATTATGCAGAAGACCCGACAGCCGCACCCTTATCCACTACCTCCTAAGATGTCCCCACACACAACGCTTCCGTGACGCCTTCTGGACCTCCACTCCCCGACCCCCTGACGGAGACACGATGATCCTCCCCATACTGGCCAGATATTATGTAAATAACATTGATTATGTGTTAAAGGAATATCCTTCCTTCCTTCCTTAGGCTTTAGTAAGCCCCTTTATAATATTTATACTGTATATACTTGTGACACTTGCCAGATGCTTCTGGTGTTATTGTACAGGGGTACCTAGTGACAGCACTAGGATCCCGCTTCCTCTATCAAGGAATAAACAATTGAAATTGAATTGATCCAAGTGGCGCGCTAGGTATTTACACTATCAAGGGCAAATAATTATATTGGAAATGTTGGTTAGTGATCCCATTACATAATTTACTTCAGCAATAGCAGCATATGGGCCCCGGTGACGATACCTACCACTCTTACCCTAACAAAAACTTCAACTGAACAAGGTGTTTAACATGAAACAACCAGGCCGATAACCCTCATGTATGTATGTATGATTTTTACTCAATAAATTCATACAAAATCAAGGTCCCAGTACAGGTGGATACGTACCCCGCACTGCAACAACAATGTACCGATACTAATTCTAGGATTTTATTCATATATCCACATATTAGCTTAGTTTAATAGCCATCTTAATAGCAGTATTATCTGTCTATCCACATAACAACACAACTTATCACCTTACCTTCACTCAACTGCTAATAACCACAACGTAGAGTCCTGGAAGTCCTCACGACGCCACAAACACGAGGTAATCCACAAACAGCAAACGTAAAACATGGAAATAGCGATCAAATACTATATGACCTCACACACACAGATGTTGCCTCCACCACTGCCGTACCTATAATGATCACTGGCGAGTGGCGAACCCGAGGTGCTTCGATTCCTTAATTCATTGGTTCGCTTTACTGATTCCTATGAAAATAATCGACTGGACGGCGGAAAGAACACCATACACGATTGGTCTGTCATCTATAATCTCATTAATTTTCTTAAATCACTTCTATCCACCATTAGCTAAAATAAAACTGATAATTATTAACGAAAGATAGTCATGAGTTTCGAAGCTTCGTCAAAGATCCGCTCTTACGTCACTAAACTAGTCCACAACCAAACAAGCAGTTGGCTTCCACGGTTAGCATAAGCGTAATACTTCCATTACTATTTTTATTATTATTACTGTTATTATTATTATTATTATTATCGTGAACGTATGATGTTGTTTAATGCAAGTTATGGAACATTACAGTATCTTCAAACGGGTTTTCACGCTATTAATAGGCCTAATGTAATCCACCAATAAGGGTTACAACAGCACACAGTATGGCTGCAATTGGTAAGAAATAAAAATTATAACACGGCAAAATTTTTGCTCTGCGTAATTTTTACAACCCACCTCACGCCTAAAGTAAACCGAAAAATGCTTATGTGTATAGAAGATTTTCTACTCAATATCACAAATTCTTTCACCTCTACAAGTATAAGGACGACATGGGCTATTATGACAAATTAATGTGACTTACCTGTTGGTGACGACGATGGTAGGATGAGACCTCGGCATCACCTCCTTCCCCTGGTGTGGGTGGCGCCAACCTTGGTAATAGCTTGTGTATTCTCCGTGACTCTCATTGCTGGTAGTCACGGAGAATTAATTAATGGTGTGCCCATCAGTCTCACCGTCGTAGCCATGAACGGCAGAGATATGGTCGTTGTAGTGCTTTTATTTACCCGTTACATATCTCTCACCATGCTTAATAATATAAACTATATTCATGACAATCTTATTGTTATCAGTGATTGCGGAATTCACGATGTTATGCACCACCTACACACAGCCTGTTACTAGACTAACCCCCACCACCTCTATTCCCCCCCAACACACACTACAGTGGGCGACATTTGTTGGCCGACCATAGCATTTCCCCCAGCTATTTCGAAACTTCAGACTCAAGGCAATTCGAACCCTCACTGTGGCTGGGTAGTGGGCACGACTTTTGTGCACGATAGTACATGTATATCCAGTGCAAACCCATGTAATCTTTATACTCTTGTATCCTCTTTTTCTTATTTGGACTATTTAATTCTAAAGATACAGTCACGAAAAGGTCCTGTCAGTCCTCTGTCTCATCCATAAACCCCGAGACTCATAAACCTGTGAATTCGAGACATCACAAAACCCAGTAAGTCATCTATGGGCCCAACAACATGTGGGGTCTCGGATTCAGAGGTTCACGAGTCTCAGGGTTCATTGATGGGACGGAAGACTGGCGGGACTTTTTTCCCACAATTATACAAGGAATTACAGTATATATAAATTATGGAAAAGACAGAAACTGGGTAACCAGTGTAATGACTCACATTGATGAGACCAGACACAAAATTCTCCTTCTTTGTTCCATACGCTCCAAAATTCTTGCATTGTCCTATGATGGAGATGGCAAGTTTAGGAGGTTGAGGTATCATTAGACTCCAATGAGAGGAGAACAGCCTTAAAACCTTATCCATTGGTGTGTTGTCTTCAAGTCTCACATAATCTGAAGGTCTGTATGATCCTGTTTGAAACGAAGAAAAAAAGGGAGAGAGCAATAAACTTTGTATACCGAGGAAAAAGTTGATCCTATAGCCCTGACAGTCAATTATGGGCAGTACAGACACAGATATTGGATACATAGCCTTAGTATACTTCTCCCACCCCCGTCACCTCCTCATTTCCTTCCGTTGTTTCTTTCTTCAAGGGTTTTTTTGTGACATTATATATCATATTACAAGAAAAAAGTAACAATTAAAGATGTAAGGAAAATAATTGTCATGATTAGTACCACCAGGGGATAAATACTCCAAGTTGTCCGGGACTCTCTTCTCAAACACTCACATATACTGAGGGGCTCTAGTTGTGATTCAGTGATCCTTTGGAGAGAAGGTGGATGCTGTATATATCCACTCAGCTGCTACATTACATTACAAAGATTCCTAAATTTTAAGAGAATATAAAGACAAATACTGTAAATGTTATGTGACAGAAATATCACTCACCAATTGTGTTATTTTTGAGATGCACAATCCCATAAGCATCAGTACGGCACGTCTTCAAAATTATTTCAGGGTCCCAAGTCAAATTACTTCTCATCGATGAAGAATCATTGCTTGTTGATGGTGATGGGCCAATGTCCACACTAGCAAACTTCAGGACAGAATATGGAACAATAATCTCATACAATATTAAAAAAAAATGTTTCTGGTTAATTGTGGTAATAAAAGCAGCGCACTCAACTTCTCACAAAACAAAAATACTCATCATGCTGTTATAGTTACTTGAGGGTTGAATCTGATGTTAAGAAAAGATGAAGTATATAGGAGACTGTGAATGAGTGAAAGGACAGAGAGGGAATCAAGTACTGAGTTGTATGTAAGGAGGAAATCAAGGAATTAAGTACACACCCTGTATATCATATAGCTGGAAAAGAAATACAAAACAGATGATATAATTGGTTATAACCAGCCAAGAAATAGGAGAACTGTCTAAGTATACATTGAAAACTGTCTATCTCTTTGGTCTATGTGCGCCATATACTGTACCTTGTGTTGTCTATACAGTTGCTGAATGGTATACTACCTGCATAGTCTATATATAATTATATATGCCAAAACAATCATAAACTTGTATGTTGATTTTACTGAATAAATACTACTACAGTTTTATTATTATTATTATACATTGTTGAAATTTACACACCTTTGGAAAACTTTCAGTCTCCCTCCCCCCCCCTCAATAAAAAAATTTGACATGCCATTAATTCACACCGAACTTTTTCATATCCATAATGCAAATTTATCAAAGAATCTGTCTACATACCCCTTTGTCCACAGGTATGATGAAATCTCGAATGTCCTCGTGTTCATTTTTTCTAAGTCCGCAATAACACCGATCCTCGATGGTATATTTTGGGTCCACCTCAAACCTTCAAGAAGAGGAAATTACAATAGATTTTTTTTATTATTAATATTTACTGTATCATTTCATCAAACATCAGTTTACTAACCATTTGGGCTGTTGGTCTATTCAGTGTTAGTGCAGGAAGAAACTGGACTCTGAGAAACCTATGATGTTTGGTAGTGAGTCACACTGCAACCTACCTCCTTATAAGTACCGTACAGTACTGTACTGTATATCAAAATTTTCCCTTTCAATTTAAACATCCTAAAGTAAGCCAATTTCTGCAGCAGTTAAGCTGTAGCAAACTGAAAAGCAAATTTGAGAAAATAATATATGCACCACCACCATTGTTTTTAGTATAGGAAAGAGGATACATGCCAAAAACTAAGTACATAATGCAGTGTTTAATAGGTAACTACAGTACTTCTTCAAAACATGTGTTAAGTAAGCCACAGCTTCAGAAGAATGTATGTTCCACTGATAAGAAACAAACCATCTCTACCATGCCTGAGTTTAGCAGGAACAGACCTGAGTTTGACAATGATCTGTGGTCCATTCCTACCAAGAGTAAGACATGTGCAGTATAGTTCAGCAGTGGTTTGTTTCTATTCATCAGAGTGCACAGAATATTATCTTGGTATACTTGTTACAAACATAAAAGAAACATTTACCAGTCCACGTCTACCACAGTTAAAGACGGCAGGTATGTGAAGACCACCAAGATAATGTTTTAAAAATTCAAAATTTTCTTTACACTAAGGTGTAGACTATAGAGGTTACCTAAAGGAGCAACATGCTCACTTTACTTTATTATCTTAGCTACTGGTTACCTTAGTAGACAGCTGGGTGGGTGGGTGATCAGTTAGTTCCCTATTGTGTGCTGCTGGCAATGGTTACAAAAGGCATGGTGTTCCAACAATATGTCTGAAATATTTACACAATTATGTTTTATGTCTTACCTTGAACATTTCTTGCAGTAGAACTCCTTTATGTAGTCCATGCTATTCTTTGGTGAAATCCGATTGTCTGGTGAATTTTTGAGGGGGCTGTAGATATGTATTGTAGATTAAAGATATGGACAATATAAAGTACAGGCAGTACAGAATTTCAATGATCCACTTCATACAGCTGCAGAAAATATAGCTATTGCAGTTTTAGGTATAAGATTAAAATGAGAATACAGTACCTGTATTAATATTGTACAAAGTAAACTACCGTTAAACGTATGAGTCCCACTGCCTAGTAACATGATCAAACTTCTTTATTGTTTCACCAAAATATTGTAATTTACCTACAGGATTTCAATTGAAGGGAATATACAGCATATCAAATGCTGTATAACTTCCTTGACTTGTAAATAAAAATACAATATATTTTGCCCCTAAAATTGAGTAACTAAACACAGGAGTTGAGTATACCTGTCCAAAAATGGCTTCAACCACATCCACTTCATGGTCACCAGCTGCAGCAAGTAGTAAGGGCACTGTACATCATTGATTGAAGACAATACTTGCAGACATACTGCTGGCTACTGAGCTGGAAAGGTGGAATAGTAACATGACCGAGGTGCGTATTGATCTGAGACCCTCTCACCCTCAATCCCCTTGGTCGCGTGACCAACACTTCACGTGTTGCGTAGTAACGACTCGTAGAGTACTTGAGGTTGCACTTGAATTCAAACATGGTTAATAACAATGTCACACAAATGACAAGTGTGTAATGTAATTCCTTACAATTAACATGTTTGATTCTGAAGTGTTTCTTTTCATTATAGTGTTAATAATGGTGTAATAGGCAGTAAATATATTGAAAACACCGGCTCTTCTTGCCAGCGACGATACCTTGTTTTTCTAAATGTGTTTTTGTATACTCTTTGTCCTGGTGATAACCCTTTCTTATGCAATGCTTCGCTTGTCAGTTACGACCCATATCACCTCCTTCAATCGTGTCCCAAAGTTTATATAATTTAGAATTTCTTTCATGACTCGCTTGGAGGGAAGTTGTTGTACTTCACACTTCAGCATGATGGTTACAAACTTACTGGCCATTTAAAGGCCAATTGAGAATTTGAGACTAGAAAAAATATGGTCTAATATATGGCAACACTCAATAAATGCAAGTAAGATATTTTTGACTTATTAACACTGCCTACTGCCAGGCCCTGGTATCCCACAAGGATACCAGCAGTCTTTATTCTGGGAGGCGGAAAGTCCCATGTGTGGGGTATCAGCAGTCAAAGGGATAGGTATAATATTAAATTATTTAATACAAAGATAGTCACAGACACCAGAGAAGCACCACAACTGAAACGCGGGTAAAACACGTTCCATTGTCGTGTTTTTTCACTCCACTGCAGACCCCGACATAGCGTCTGCCGCGCGTTTGTTTCCCGCTGGTGCTCTGGGTGAAAGGTCCCATT
>NW_024744488.1:0-7903 GCF_018991925.1 Homarus americanus
TATATAACCAAATTTTTCGAAAATAGATATCATAGAGCGGGAAATTTGTATCATAAAAATGGGAAATATCAATTTGGGAAAGGATAGGGTTAGATAAAATAGATATCATAAAACAGGTAATTATCATAAAAATGGAAATATCTACTTTCTGAAAGTTGGTTAGATAAACAACTCCGAAATAGATTATCGTGAAAACCGAAATTTGTAGCATAAAAATGGGAAATATCTAGCTCCGCGAAAGTTGGTTAGATATACAACTTTCGAAAATAGATATCATAAACGGGAAATTTGTATCATAAAATAGAAATATCTACTTTCCGGGAAAGTTGGTTATCTACTTTCGAAAAAGTGGGTGTCTTCTACTTTTCAGGAAAGTGATTATCCACTAAGGGGAATAGATTTTCGAATTTTGGAAATATTACTTAATTTTGCAGAAGTAGATTATCATAGAAACAGAGTTGTATCACAAAAATGGGAAATATCTATCTTTCAGGAAAGAAGTTAGTTGAGACAACCATATTTGCGAAAATAGATTATCATAAGAAAACAGGAAATTTGTATCATAAAAAATTGGAAATACTTTTCACGAAAGTTGGTTAGATAAACAACCTTCCCGAAAATGAATTATCATAAAAAGAGTGTATCATAAAAAATGGGAATATACTTTCCGGAAGTTGGTTAGATAACCAAATTTGCCGAAAATGATTATCATAGAAAAACAGGAAATTTGTATCATAAAATGAAATATCTATTCCGAAAGTTGGTTAGATAAACACTTTCGAAAATAGATTATCTTGAAAACGGGAAATTTGTATCATAAAAATGGGAAATATCTATAAGAAGAAGTTGGTTAGATAACCAAATTTGCCGAAAATAGATTATCATAGAAAGCAGTTTGTATCATAAAAATGGGAAATATCTTTTCGGGAAGTTGGTTATTACTTTCGAAAGTAGATAGTTTTCTCTTTCAGGAAAGTAGATTATCAATTTTCGGGGATAGATTTTCAATTTTGGAAATATTACCTAATTTTGCGAAGTAGATTATCATAGAAAGCAGAAATTGTATCACAAAAATGGGAAATTATCTATTTTCCGGGAAGTTGGTTAGATAAACAAATTTTCGAAAATGAATTATCATAGAAGCAGAAATTTGTATCATAAAAATGAAATATCTACTTTCGGAAAGGTTGGTTAGATAACCAAATTTGCGAAAATAGATTATCATGAAAACAGGAAATTTGTATCATAAAAAATAGGAAATATCTACTTTCCGCGAAGTTGGTTAGATAAACAACTTCTTCGAAAATAGATTATCATAGAAAACAGGAAATTTGTATCATAAAAATGGGAAATATCTACTTTCTGAGGATTGGTTGGATAAATTTGCCAATAGAATATCATAAAACAGGAAATTTGTATCATAAAAAATGGGAAATATCTACTTTCCGCGAAAGTTGGTTAGATAAACAACTTTCGAGTAGATTATCATAAAACAGGAAATTTGTATCATAAAAATGGGAAATATCTACTTTCCGGGAAAGTTGGTTATCTACTTTCCGAAAGTAGATAGATTTTCTACTTTGGAAAGTAGATTATCGATTTTTCAGAGATAGATTTTTTCAATTTTGAAATATTGCTAATTTTGCGAAGTGATTTATCATAGAAACAGGAAATTTGTATCACAAAAATGAAATATCTACTTTCAGGAAAGTTGGTTTGATAACCAAATTTTCCGAAAATAGATATCATAAGCATTTGTATCATAAAAATGGAATATCACTTTCCGGGAAAGTTGGTTGAATAACAAATTTGCCGAAAATAGATATCATAGAAAACAGGAAATTTGTATCATAAAAATGGAAATATCTACTTTCCGCAGTTGGTTAGATAAACAACAATAGATTATCATAGAAACAGAAATTTTGTATCATAAAAATGGGAAATATCTACTTTCCGGGAAAGTTGGTTAGATAACCAGAATTGCCGAAAATAGATATCGCAAAACAGGAAAATTTATCATAAAAATGGGAAATATCTACTTTCCGCGAAAGTTGGTTAGATATAACAACTTTCCCGAAAATAGATTATCATAAACAGGAAATTTGTATCATAAAAATGGAAATATCTACTTTCCGGGAAAGTTGGTTAGATCATAAATTTGCCGAAAATAGATATCATAGAAATTTGTATGTATCATAAAATTAGGAAATATCTACTTTCCGCAAAGTTGGTTAGATAAACAACTTTCCGAAAATAATATCATAGAAAGCAGATTTGTATCATAAAAATGAAATATCTACTCAGGAAAGTTGGTTAAGATAGCAATTGCCGAAAATGAAATATCATAAAACAGGAAATTTGTATCATAAAAATGGGAAATATCTACTTTCCGCAAAAGTTAGTTGAATAAACAACTTTCCCGAAAATAATTATCATAGAAAACAGGAAATTTGTATCATAAAAAATGGGAAATATCTACTTTCCGCGAAAGTTGGTTATCTACCGAAAAAAGATAGATTTTCTACTTTTCGGGAAAGTAGATTATCGATTTTCGGGGAATAGATTTTCGAATTTTTGGAAATATTACCTAATTTTGCGAAGTAGATTATCATAGAAACGGGAAATTTGTATCAAAAAAATGAAATATCTATTTTCCGGGAAGGTTGGTTGGATAATTTTGAAAAATAGATATCATAAAACAGGAAATTTGTATCATAAAAAATGAAATATCTACTTTCCGGGAAAGTTGGTTAGATAACCAAATTTGCCGAATAGATATCATGAAAACAGGAAATTTGTATCATAAAAATAAAATATCTCTTTCCGCGAAAGTTGGTAGATAAACCAACTTCGAAAATAGATTATCATAGAAAACAGGAAATTTGTATCATAAAAATGGGAAATATCTACTTTCGGGAAGTTGGTTAGATAACAAATTTGCCGAAATAGATTATCATAGAAACAGGGGAAATTTGTATCATAAAAATGGAAATATCTACATTCCGCGAAAGTTGGTTAGATAACAAATTTGCCGAAAATAGTTATCATAGAAACAGGAAATTTGTATCATAAAAATGGGAAATATCTACTTTTGAAAGTTGGTTAGATAAACTACTTTCCGAAAATAGATTATCTAGAAAACGGAAATTTGTATCATAAAAATAGGAAATATCTACTTTTCCGGGAAAGAATTTGGTTTGATAACCAAATTTGCCGAAAATAGATATCATAGAAAACGGGGAAATTTGTATCATAAAAATGGGAAATATCTACTTTCAGCGAAAGTTGGTTAGATAACCAAATTTCGAAAATAGATTATCATAGAAAACGGAAATTTGTATCATAAAAATGAAATATCTACTTTCGGAAAGTTGGTTATCTACTTTCCCGAAAAGTAGATAGATTTTCTACTTTTCGGGAAGTAGATTATCGATTTTCAGAATAGATTTTTCGAATTTGGGGAAATATTACCTAATTTTGCGAAGTAGATTATCATAGAAAACGGGAAATTTGTATCATAAAAAATGGAAATATCTACTTTCCGGGAAAGTTGGTTAGATAACCAAATTTGCCGAAAATAGATTATCATAGAAAACGGGAAATTTGTATCATAAAAAATGGGAAATATCTACTTTCTGGAAGTTGGTTAGATAACCAAATTTGCCGAAAATAGATTATCATAGAAAACGGGAAATTTGTATCATAAAAAATTGGAAATATCTACTTTCCGCGAAAGTTGGTTAGATAAACAACTTTCCCGAAAATAGATTATCATAGAAAACGGGAAATTTGTATCATAAAAAATGGGAAATATCTACTTTCCGGGAAAGTTGGTTACATAACCAAATTTGCCGAAAACAGATTATCATAGAAAACGGGAAATTTGTATCATAAAAATGGGAAATATCTACTTTCAGGGAAAGTTGGTTAGATAACCAACTTTCCCGAAAATAGATTATCATAGAAAACGGGAAATTTGTATCATAAAAAATGGGAAATATCTACTTTCCGGGAAAGTTGGTTAGATAACCAATTTTCCCGAAAATAGATTATCATAGAAAACGGGAAATTTGTATCATAAAAAATGGGAAATATCTACTTTCCGGGAAAGTTGGTTAGATAACAAAATTTGCCGAAAACAGATTATCATAGAAAACGGGAAATTTGTATCATAAAAAATGGGAAATATCTACTTTCCGGGAAAGTTGGTTATATCTTCCCCGAAAAGTAGATAGATTTTAATTTTCGGAAAATGGGTCCTCGACTTTTTTGGGAAAGTAGATTTTCGTATTTTTCGGAAATATTACCTAATTTTGGGAAGTAGATTATCATAGAAAACGGAAATTTGTATCATAAAAAATGGGAAATATCTACTTTCCGGGAAAGTTGGTTCAGATACAAAATTGCCGAAAATAGATTATCATAAAACAGGGAAATTTGTATCATAGAAATGGGAAATATCTACTTTCTGGGAAAGTTGGTTAGATAACCAAATTTGCCGAAAATAGATTATCATAGAAAACGGGAAATTTGTATCATAAAAAATGGGAAATATCTACTTTACGCGAAAGTTTCTTAGATAACCAACTTTCCCGAAAATAGATTATCATAGAAAACGGGAAATTCGTATCATAAAAAATGGGAAATATCGACGCCCGGGAAAGTTGGTTAGATAACCAAATTTGCCGAAAATAGATTATCATAGAAAACGGGAAATTTGTATCATAAAAAATGGGAAATATCGACTTTCCGGGAAAGTTGGTTAGATAACCAAATTTGCCGAAAATAGATTATCATAGAAAACGGGAAATTTGTATCATAAAAAATGGGAAATATCTACTTTCCGCGAAAGTTTCTTAGATAACCAACTTTCCCGAAAATAGATTATCATAGAAAACGGGAAATTTGTATCATAAAAATGGGAAATATCTACTTTCCGCGAAAGTTGATTTATCTACTTGTGTTTTTCAGGTATTATCGATTTTTGGGAATAGATTTTTTCGAATTTTGAAATATTATAATTTTGCGAAGTAGATTATCATAGAAACGGAAATTTGTATAAAAATGGGAAATATCTACTTTCCGGGAAAGTTGGTTAGATAACCAAATTTTCGAAAATAGATATCATAGAAAACGGAAATTTGTATATAAAAATGGGATATCTACTTTCAGGAAAATTGGTTAGATAACATTGCCGAAAATAGATTATCATAGAAACGGGAAATTTGTATCATAAAAAATGGGAAATATCTATTTCCGCGAAAGTTGGTTAGATAAACAACTTTCGAAAATGATTATCATAGAAACAGGAAATTTGTATCATAAAATGGAAATATCTACTTTCCGGAAGTTGGTTGAATAACAAATTTGCCGAAAATAGATATCATAAACGAAATTTGTATTAAAAATGGGAAATATCTACTTTCCGCGAAAGTTGGTTGAGATAACAAATTTCCGAAAATAGATTATCATAGAAAACAGGAAATTGTATCATAAAAATAAAATATCTACTTTCGCGAAAGTTGGTTAGATAAACAACTTTCAAAATAGATTATCTGAAAACAGGAAATTTGTATCCCAAAAATGGGAAATATCTACTTTCCGGAAAGTTGGTTAGATATCAAATTTGCCAAAAATAGATTATCACAGAAGCAGGAAATTTGTATCATAAAAATGGGAAATATCTACTTTCCGCGAAAGTTAGTTGAATAAATAACTTTCCCGAAAATAGATTATCATGAAAACAGAAATTTGTATCATAAAAATGGGAAATATCTACTTTCCGGGAAAGTTGGTTAGATAACCAATTTGCCGAAAATAGATATCATAGAAACAGGAAATTTATATCAAAAATGGGAAATATCTACTTTCCGCGAAAGTTGGTTATATAAACAACTTTCGAATAGATTATCATAGAAAACAGGAAATTTGTATCATAAAAATGGAAATATCTACTTTCCGGGAAAGTTGGTTTATCTACTTTCCCGAAAGTAGATAGATTCTACTTTTGGAAAGTGAATTATCGATTTTTTAGAATAGATTTTCGAATTTGAAATATTGCAAATTTTGCGAAGTAGATTATCATAGAAAACAGAAATTTGTATCACAAAAAATGGGAAATATCTACTTTCTGGAAAGTTGGTTTAATAACAAATTTTCCGAAAATAGATTATCATAAAAACAAGTTGTATCATAAAAATGGGAAATATCTACTTTCCGGGAAAGTTGGTTAGATAACAAATTTGACGAAAATAGATTATCATAGAAACAGAATTTGTATCATAAAAATGGGAAATATCTGTACGCGAAGTTGGTTAGATAAACAACTTTGAAAGTGATTATCATAGAAAAAAGGAAATTTGTATCATAAAAATTGGAAATATCTACTTTCCGGGGAAAGTTGGTTAGATAACCAAATTTGCCGAAAATAGATTATCATAGAAACAGAAATTTGTATCTATAAAAATAGAAATATCTACTTTCCGCGAATGTTGGTTAGATAAACAACTTTCGAAAATAGATTATCATGAAAAACGGAAATTTGTATCATAAAAAATGGGGAAATATCTACTTTCGGGAAAGTTGGTTATATAACCAAATTTGCCGAAAATAGATATCATAGAAAACAGGAAATTTGTATCATAAAAATGAAATATCTACTTTCCGCGAAAGTTGGTTAGATAACCAAATTTGCCGAAAATAGATTATCATAAAAACGAAATTTGTATCATAAAATGGAAATATCTACTTTCCGGGAGAAGTTGGTTATCTACTTTCGAAAAGTAGATAGATTTTCACTTTTTCAGGAAAGTAGATTATCGATTTTTCGGGAATAGATTTTCAATTTGGGGAAATATTACCTAATTTTGCGAAGTATATTATCATAGAAAACGAAATTTGTATCACAAAAAATGGGGGAAATATCTACTTTCCCGGAAAGTTGGTTAGATAACAAATTTTTCGAAAATAGATTCTCATAGAAAAACCGGAAATTTGTATCATAAAAATGGAAATATCTACTTTCCGGGAAAGTTGTAGATAACCAAATTTGCCGAAAATAGATTATCATAGAAAAAGGAAATTTGTATCATAAAAATGGGAAATATCTACTTTCCGGGAAGAGTTGGTTGGATATACATTGCAAGGAATAGATATCATAAAAAACAATTTGTATCATAAAAATGGAAATATCTACTTTCATGAAAGTTGGTTAGATACAACTTTCGAAAATAGATTATCATAGAAAAGGAAATTTGTATCATAAAAATGGGAACATCTTCTTTCGCAAAGTTGGTTAGATAAACAACTTTCCTGAAAATAGATTATCATAGAAACAGGAAATTTGTATCATAAAAATAGGAAATATACTTTCCGGAAAGTTGGTTATCTACTTTCCCGAAAAGTAGATAAGATTTTCTACTTTTTCGGGAAAGTAGATTATCGATTTTTCGGGGAATAGATTTTCGAATTTGCAGAAATATTACCCTGGTATTTTGCGAAAGTAAGTTATCATAGAAACAGAATTGTATCACAAAATAGAAATATCTACTTTCCGGGAAAGTTGATTGAATAACCAAATTTTCGAAAATAGATTATCATAGAAAACAGGAAATTTGTATCATAAAAAAATAGAAATATCTACTTTCCGGGAAAGTTGGTTAGATAACCAAATTTGCGAAAATGAATATCATAAACAGGAAATTTATCATAAAAATAGAAATATCTGCACTTTCACAAAAAGTTGGTTAGATAAACAACTTTCGAAAATAGATTATCATAGAAAGCAGGAAATTTGTATCATAAAAATGAAAATGCTCTACTTTCCGGGAAAATTGGTTATCTACTTTCCCGAAAATATAGATTTTTCTACTTTTCAGGTAAATGGAATGTAATACTGTAACTA
>NW_024744489.1:0-22985 GCF_018991925.1 Homarus americanus
CCCTTCAGTGACGTGACCCGGGGTGTGAGGGCCGGGCACCCCTTCAGTACTATGACCCGGGGTGTGAGGGCCGGGCACTCCTTCAGTGTCACGAATCGGGGTGTGAGGGCCGGGCACCCTTTCAGTGCCATGAAATGGGGTGTGAGGGCCGGGCACCCCGACAGTGCTGCAAACCGGGGTGTGAGGGCCGGGCACCCTTTCAATGCCATGAATCGGGGTGTGAGGGCCGGGCACCCCTTCAGCACCATTACCCGTGGTATGAGTGCCGGGCACCAATCGAGCACCATGGCCCGGGATGTGAGGGCCGGACACCCTTTCAGTGACATGACCTGGGGTGTGACGGCCGGGCACCCCTTCAGTGACATGACCCGGGGTGTGAGGGCCAGGCACCCCTTCAGTGCCATGACCCGGGGTGTGAGGATGGGCACCTTCAGTGACATGACCCAGGGTGTGGGGGCAGGCACCTTTCAGTGACACTTGGGTGTGAGGGCCAGGCACCCCTCCAGCACCATGACCCGGTTTATGAGGTCGGGCACCTTCGGTATGACCCGGGTTGTGAGGGCCGGGGCACCCGCTTTCAGTGACATGACCCGGGGTGTGAAGGCCGGGCACCCCTCCAGCACCATGACCCGGGGTATGAGGGTCGGGCACCCCTTTAGTGCTATGACCCAGGGTGTGATTGCCGAGCACCACTTTAGGTACATGACCAGGGGTGCGAGGGCCGGGCAAACCTTCAGTGCCATGACCCGGGGTATGAGGGCCGGGCACCACTTCAGTGACATAACCCGGGGTGTGAGGGCTGGGCAGCCCTTTAGTGACATGACCCGGGGTGTGAGGGCCGGGCACCCCTTCAGCACCATGACCCGGGGTGTGAGGGCCGGGCTCCCCTTCAGTGCCATGACCCGGGGTGTAAGGCCTGGGCACCCCTTCAGTGACATGACCAAAGGTGTGAGGACCGGGCACCCGTTCAGTGCCATGAATCGTTGTGTGATGTCCGGGCACCCCTTCATCTCCATGACCCGGTATGTGAGGGCCGGGCACCCCTCCAGCACCATGGCCCCGGGTGGGAGGGCCATACATCTCTGCAACACCATGGCCCTGGTGTGAGGGCCGGGCACCCCTTCAGTGTCTTGACCCGGGGTGTCAGGGCCGGACACCCCTCCAGCACCATGGCCCGGGGTTTGACGGCCGGGCACCGCTTCAGTGCCATGTCCCGGGGTGTGAGGGCCGGGCACCTTTTCAGTGCCATGACCCAGAGTGTTAGGGCCTGGCTCGATTTCAGTGCCAAGAATCGGGGTATGAGGGTCGGGCACCCCTCCAGTGACATGACCTGGGGTGTGAGGGCCGGGCACCCTTCCAGCACCATGACCCGGGGTGTGAGGGCCGGGAACCGCTTCAACCCCATGACCCGTGGTGCGAGGGCCGGGCACCCCTTTAGGTCCATGACCCGGGGTGTGAGGGCCGTGCACCCCTTCAGTGCTATGACCCGGGGTGTGAGGGCCGGGCATCCCTTCAGTGTCATGAACCGGGGTATGAGGGCCGGGCACCCTTTCAGTGCCATGAAACGGGGTGTGAGGATCCGGGCACCCCTTCAGTGCTATGACCCGGGGTGTGAGGACCGTGCACCCTTTCAGTGACATGACCCGGGGTGTGAAGGGCGGGCACCCCTTCAATGACATGACCCGGGGTGTGTGGGCCGGACACCCTTTCAGTGCCATGACCCGGGGTGTGCGGGCCGATCACTCCTTCGGTGCCATGACCCGGTGTGTGAGGGCCGGGCCCCCCTTCAGCCCCATGACCCGAGGTGTGAGGGCAGGGCCACCCGTTTAGGTCTATATCCAGCTGTGTGAGGGCCAGGCACACCTTCAGTGCCATGGCCAGGGGTGTGACGGCCGGGCACCGCTTCAGTACCATGATGCAGGGTGTGAGGGCCGGGCACCCCTTTAGTGCCATGAGCCGGGGTGTGAGAGCCGGGCACGCCTTTAGTGCCATGAAACGGGGTGTGAGGGCCAGGCACCCCTACAGAGCTATGAACCGGGGTGTGAGGTCCGGGCACCCCTTCACATGACACAGGGTGTGAGGGCCGAGCACCTTTCCAGTGCCATGACCCGGGGTGTGAGAGCCGGGCTCGATTTCAGTGCCATGAATTGGGGTGTGAGGGCCGGGCACCCCTCCAGCACCATGACCCGGGGTATGAGGGCCGGGCACCCCTTCAGTGCTATGACCCGGGGTGTGAGGGCCGGGCACCCTTTCAGTGACATGATCCAGCTTGTGAGGGCCGGGCACCCCTTCAATGACATGACCCGGGGTGTGTGGGCTGGGCACCCTTTCAGTGCCATGAACCGGGGTGTGAGGGCTGGGCACCCCTTCAGCCCCATGACCCGGGATGTGAGGGCCGGGCACTCGTTTAGGTCTATGACCAGGGGTGTGAGGGCCGAGCATACCTTCAGTGCCATGGCCAGGGGTGTGACGGCCGGGCACCGATTCAGTGCCATGACCCGGGGTGTGAGGGCCGGGCACCCCTTTAGTGCAATGAAACGGGGTGTGAGGGCAGGGCACCCCTACAGAGCTATGAACCGCGGTGTGAGGGCCGGGCACCCCTTTAGTGCCATGAGCCGGGGTGTGAAAGACGGGCACCCCTTTAGTGCCATGAAACGGGGTGTGAGGGCCGGGCAACCCAACAGAGCTATGAATCGGGGTGTGAGGGCCGGGCACCACTTCACATGACACGGGGTGTGAGGGCCGGGCACCCTTCCATATGACACGGGGTGTGAGGACCGGGCACCTTTTCAGTGCCATGACCCGAGGTTTGAGGGCCGGGCACCCCTTCAGTGCCATGAATCAGGGTGTGAGCGCCGGGCACCCTTCAGCAATATTACCCGGGGTGTGAGGGCCGGGCTCGATTTCAGTGCCATGAATCTGGGTGTGAGGGCTTGGCACCCCTCCAGCACCATAACCCGGGGTATGAGGGCCGGGCACCCCTTAGGTGCTATGACCCGGGGTGTGAGGGCCGGGCACCCTTTCAGTGACATGATCCAGGGTGTGAGGGCCGGGCACCCCTTCAATGACACGACCCGGGGTGTGTGGGTTTGGGCACCCTTTCAGTGCCATGAACCGGGGTGTAAGGGCCGGTCACTCCTTCAGTGCCATGACCCGGGGTGTGAGGGCTGGGCACCCCTTCAGCCCCATGACCCGGGATGTGAGGGCCGGGCACTCGTTTAGGTCTATGACCAGGGGTGTGAGGGCCTGGCATACCTTCAGTGCCATGGCCAGGGGTGTGACGGCCGGGCACATATTCAGTGCCATGACCCGGGGTGTGAGGGCCGGGCACCCCTTTAGTGCAATGAAACGGGGTGTGAGGGCAGGGCACCCCTACAGAACTATGAACCGCGGTGTGAGGGCCGGGCACCCCTTCACATGACACGGGTGTGAGGGTCGGGCACCGTTTCAGTGCCATGAACCGGGGTGTGAGGGCCGGGCACCCTTTCAGTGCCATGAATAGGGGTGTGATGACAGGCACCGCTTCAGCTCCATGACCCGTGGTGTGAGGACCGGGAACCGCTTCAACCCCATGACCCTGGGTGTGAGGGCCGGGCACCCCTTTAGGTCCCTTCCAGGGGTGTGATGGCCGTGCACCCCTTCAGTGACATGACCCGGGTGAGGGCCGGGCACCCCTTCAGCACCATGACCCGGGGTGTGAGGGCTAACCACCCCTCAGTGCCATGAATCGGGGTGTGAGGGCAGGCACCCCTTCAGCACCATGACCCTGAGTGTGAGGGCCGGGCTCGATTTCAGTGCCAGGAATCGGGGTGTGAGGGCCGGGCACCCTTTCAGTGCCATGAAACGGGGTGTGAAGGCCGGGCACCGCTACAGTGCTGTGAACTGGGGTGAGAGGCCCGGGCACCCCTCCAGCACCATGACCCGGGGTATGAGGGCCGGGCACCCCTTCAGTGCTATGACCCGGGGTGTGAGGGCCGAGCACCCTTTCAGTGCCATGACCCGGGGTGTGAGGGCCAGCCACTCCTTCAGTGCCATGACCCGGGGTGTGACGGCCGGGCACCCCTTCAGCCCCATGTCCCGAGGTGTGAGGGCCGGCCACCCGTTTAGGTCTATAACCAGGTGTGTGAGGGCCGGGCACACCTTCAGTGCCATGGCCAGGGGTGTGACGGCTGGGCACCGCTTCAGTGACATGACCCGGGGTGTGAGGGCCGGTCACTCCTTCAGTGCCATGACCCGGGGTGTGAGGGCTGGGCACCCCTTCAGCCCCATGACCCGGGATGTGAGGGCCGGGCACTCGTTTAGGTCTATGGCCAGGGGTGTGAGGGCCTGGCAGCCCTTCAGTGCTATGACCCGGGGTGTGAGGGCCGAGCACCCTTTCAGTGCCATGACCCGGGGTGTGAGGGCCAGCCACTCCTTCAGTGCCATGACCTGAGGTGTGACGGCCGGGCACCCCTTCAGCCCCATGTCCCGAGGTGTGAGGGCTGGCCACCCGTTTAGGTCTATAACCAGGTGTGTGAGGGCCGGGCACACCTTCAGTGCCATGGCCAGGGGTGTGACGGCTGGGCACCGCTTCAGTGACATGACCCGGGGTGTGAGGGCCGGCCACCCCTTCAGTGACATGACCCAGGGCGTCAGTTACGGGCACCCCTTCAGTGCCATGAGCCGGGGTGTGAGGGCCGGGCACCCCTTGAGTGCCATGAAACGGGGTGTGAGGACCGGGCACCCCTACAGAGCTATGAACCGGGGTGTGAGGGCCGGGCACTGTATGTATATTCTGTATTATGTATGCTGTATTATATATTATGTATGTATATGATGTATGTGCTCCATTTATATATATTATTTATTCAGCCTAGGTAGCAGCGCGTGGCAATGTTATTACCATTTCCCACATGCTTAATTTATGTGCCTGGCGACGTATGGAAGCTGTTAATGTCTCACTTGCCATACGTCGTCTATAGAGCAGTTGACAAGCAGACAGGTTGAGGAGCGGTACTCCCCTTGTGTACATATCTCTTATCCAGTAAATAGAACCTACAAAATCTATACAGGTGTTTGTGTTCGCTCCTGTATATTGAACTTATTACCCAGAACATGAACAGGCACCCCTTCACATGACACGGGGTGTGAGGGCCGGGCACCTTTTCAGTGCCATGACCCAGGGTGTGAGGGCCGGGCACCCGTTCAGTGCCATGAAACGGGGTGTGAGGGCCGGGCACCCCTTCAGCCCCATGTCCCGAGGTGTGAGGGCTGGCCACCCGTTTAGGTCTATAACCAGGTGTGTGAGGGCCCGGCACACCTTCAGTGCCATGGCCAGGGGTGTGACGGCTGGGCACCGCTTCAGTGACATGACCCGGGGTGTGAGGGCCGGTCACTCCTTCAGTGCCATGACCCGCGGTGTGAGGGCTGGGCACCCCTTCAGCCCCATGACCCGGGATGTGAGGGCCGGGCACTCGTTTAGGTCTATGGCCAGGGGTGTGAGGGCCTGGCAGCCCTTCAATGCTATGACCCGTTGTGTGAGGGCCGTTCACCCTTTCAGTGCCATGACCCGGGGTGTGAGGGCCAGCCACTCCTTCAGTGCCATGACCTGAGGTGTGACGGCCGGGCATCCCTTCAGCCCCATGTCCCGAGGTGTGAGGGCTGGCCACCCGTTTAGGTCTATAACCAGGTGTGTGAGTGTCGCGATCCCACTACTCTTTATACTTGGGGAGGGAATCCTACCCAAGTTATTAACAAATAAAGGTACAAACAGGGAACACGGCAATAATTATCTCCACCAAATACCTACTCAACTAAATGTACTTGAAAAAGTAAGAACAGTTGAAATAAGTGAATTACAAAATGGAAGATAATTAATTAATTCAATTTATGTTTTAAAGGGAGTATTGATTAGCAAACATGAATTTAAGTGAATAAGTAATTGTATAATAAAATAAGAGTGATGCCGGAAGGGCGAAACTATACTGTAAGGAGTTAGACCAAACAAATATTACTTAACATTACTATATTACACAAGACATACGAAATATATATATACAACAATCAATACAAAATGATTATCCCTACCAAACAGGAGATACCTTACCACCAGGATCCCTTCCTAGGCCTAACTAAACGTGTCACTAATACCTGATACCCCTAGGGCATTGCAGAAGACTTGATAAAGCACTTAGACAAAGGTCAAGGCTAGAGAACGAATAGACACGTCTAACCTAAGCCACGGATTTTTCGCTACTGGGGAGCGTGGCGTGGGTACGCCGTGGAGGAGCGTCTCATATCACGTGATCTAGACATTTGCTGGATATTTTATATAATTAATTAATATTACTCTTGAGTTGACTTAACAGAGTAAGACAATGATGCATATAAATTACATACATAAATATACAATTAACCTAAGTAGCTAAGAACAATAATAATTTAATAAGTACAATTAACAATTATTAGTAGCTTGCGTGAAATGGAAGCGTGAACAGATGCAGCGAGTTCCCGAGCGCTCAGGCACGTGACACCTCCCCCAAAAAAGTGAGCTTACAACTAAATGGAAGCGAAAATGGATATACAGCTACACAGTGAAAGTAATAACTAACACAATTGGTTTAAATCAATATGAAGCAAAATAATTCATAATATAAACACAAGGTACTCAATGACAATAAAACAAATAATAATTTGCATATAGACATAGTTACTAAATAATCAGACTCGAGAAAGTGCATCAGCCAACACGTTCTCTTTTCCGCGGATATGGGAAATGTTCAAGTTATAGGGCTGAAGTGATAGAGCCCACCTCAAAAGTCTTTGGTTGGTATGTTTCATCTTGTCAACAAAAGTAAGTGGGTTATGATCAGTGAACACTTGAATGGGATAAGCAGTGCTGCCAATATATACCTTGAAGTTTTCTAGTGCCATGATCAGTGATAAAGCCTCCTTTTCAATGGTGGCATAGTTTCTTTGATATTTATTAAATTTTCTAGAAAAATAGCACAGCGGATGAAGCACTTGATCACTCTCACCCTCTTGCAGAAGCACAGCACCGGCGCCAATTTCACTGGCGTCGACATGGAGAGTGAACTGTTTCTGGAGGTCAGGTGCAAGTAGTACAGGAGCATTTGCCAGCAGGGATTTAAGATTCTCAAAAGATTCCTGGCAAGCCGTAGTCCACTTGAAGGTTTTCTTGCCACTCAGCAGGTCAGTCATGGGAGAGGCAACTGAGGAGAAGTTTGGACAAAAACGGCGGTAGTACCCCGCCATACCCAGCAACCTCATCACACTCTTCTTATCGCCTGGCACTGGATACTGTTGAATTGCCTCAATTTTGGCTGCTATAGGCTGGACTTCCCCTTGTCCGACCACATGCCCCAAGAAAGTGACGTGGGCATGGCCGAACTCACTTTTGACGAGGTTCACCGTCAGCTTGCTTGCAGCCAGTACGGAGAAGAGGGCTTGTAGACGACTCATGTGATCTTCCCAGGAACTGCTGAAGACGATAAGGTCGTCTAGGTAACAGCGGACACCTTCCAGACCAGACGTGATGAAATTCATGAGGCGTTGAAAGGTTGCAGGGGCGTTCCGCATACCAAACGGAAGGACTGTGAATTGGTACAACCCCTCAGGAGTGACAAAAGCAAAGATGGCCCTGGAGCGTTCAGTCAGTCTTATCTGGTAGTAGCCCTGGAGGAGATCCAATTTGGTCACGTACCTTGCCTGTCCAAGATCGTCGATCACATCGTCGATGCGTGGCAAGGGATAACCATCGGGTTCAGTGACGGCATTCACCTTGCGGTAATCCACACACAGCCGCATTGACCCATTCGGCTTTGGAACTAGAACAACAGGGGATGCCCATGGACTGATGCTGGGTTCGACGAGGCCTAGCTCTTGAAGACGCTGTACCTCGGCTCGCACACACTCCCGCTTGAAGGCATTAAGACGGTAGGGACGCTGTCGGATTGGCTTGGCTCCCCTGGTCTCAACGTCATGCTCCAGCACTGAACAAGAGAGTGGGTAATCACCAACTATAATAAGATACTCCTGTAATAGAGACTTTATATTATTGGCTTGGTCACTAGAGAGATGACACAACTTAGCACTGGGGTCCTCCAAGATAGTAGAGTTTTCAACTTTTACACTAGACCCATTCATTATTTCAGAAAAACACTGATCTTTATCATCCTTACACTCTGGCACAATGATACAATTTGGCAAGGATTGATCAACACAAGCAACTGCTTTTCCCAGGGTTTCGTTACGAACGTGATATGACTTTAAAAGATTGACATGGATAAGGCGTTTTTTCTTACGCCGTTCAGGGGTGCTAATCACATAATTCACGGACCCCTGTTTTTCTAGTACTTCATATTGGATTTAAAAGGGTGATCATGTAAGGGCAGGAAGGCCAACACCTGCTCCCCAACTTGGAATTCTCTAGGTTTTGCCTGATGGGCCTTATCAAAATGCAGTTTCATTTTCACCTGAGCACACCTTAAGTTGGACTGGGCAAGTTCTACAGCCAGACGCAACTTCTCCTTGAATTGGACCACATATGAAGCTAAGGGCGTCGCGCTCTGATCACTCAACCAACACTCTTTTAACACCTTAAGAGGCCCTCGCGCCTCATGTCCATAGACGAGCTGGAAGGGCGAGAATCCTAGCGACTCTTGTTTACTGTCCCGAACAGCAAACAAAAGCAGGTCAACTCCCTCGTCCCAATCCTTCCCAGTCTCCAGACAGAAGGTGCGCAGCATGAGTTTTAGTGTCTGGTGAAATCTCTCTACCACCCCCTGTGACTGAGGGTGATAGGCCGAAGACCTCAACTGCCGGATTCCCAGGGTTTGCATTACCTGATTAAACAACCGGGAAGTAAAATTGGAACCCTGATCTGACTGCACCACTGTAGGAAGGCCTACTTGAGTGAAGAAGTGGGTTAAGGCTTTGATAACATTCTTCGCTGTGATGCGGCGCAAGGGAATGGCTTCAGGATAACGGGTTGCACAATCAATAATGGTTAGCAAGAACTGATGACCACGAAGGGTCTTAGGTAAGGGACCGACACAATCTATGACCACCTTACTAAAGGGCTCTTCAATGACTGGGATAGGCTGCAGAGGGAATGGTTTAACACTGGGGTTCGGTTTCCCTGCTACCTGACAATCATGGCAAGTGCGACAGTAAGAGCTGACGTCTTTCTTCATCCTAGGCCAAAAGAACTGGGATAAAATTTTTGCATAAGTCTTCCTAACTCCTAAATGACCACCCACCCCATCATGAGCGATACTAAGTATGTCCTGCTGCAAAGGTTTGGGAATAACAACTTGATGATGAACTAACCAAGGGTGATTGGCAGGAGAATTGGAGGGACGGAACTTCCGCATTAATACACCAGACCTAGTGTAGTAGCAATTTGATTCTTGCTCAGCTTCTGTCTCAGTGACTGACCTATTGAGAAAACCCACCAGCTCAGGATCCCCTGCTTGTAGCTCAATAAACTTACTCCTAGTGATGGGAGAGGAACCAAAACTAGTGACATCTGGGTTCCTATCTCCATCAGAACTACTCTGGAGGTTACCTGGTGGTGGGGAATCCTCAAAGAATTCACTGAGACCAAGATCAGTATGGTCCGGCTGAACAAGATTATCCTCGGACTTCTCACAGTCCTGGAGGGAAACTTCATCAACTTCACTAGTCTCTTCTACTTCTGTACTGCGGCTCATGCTACGGGTCACAGCACACGCAGGGAACAACCCTGGAAAGTCTACTTCTAACTGCACAGTATTATTCTCGGCAGTGGGACAAGATGAGATCACAACATTAGGGAACATCATGTCACCAACAAGGTCATTTCCTATCAATAGAGAGACCCCTTCTACAGGTAAGCTATCTACTACTCCTAACGTGACATAACCTGACTTTATGGATGATCGCAGGTACACTTGACAAAGGGGAATACGCGACCCACCGGTCAAACCGTTCACCAGCACCCAGCTACCAGTATAGCATGAATCCAGGAATGGAGCAGCTTCTTTAGTAACAAGAGATAAGGCTGAGCCTGTGTCTCTCAAGAGTTTAACAGAAATGGGTTGACTGAATTGATCCAAAGCTAAGGAACCAGGAGAACAAAATGGTTCAAAGGTTGATATCATAGAAGAGGGGGAAGCATTCAGGGCAACAGTCTGACTGAGGGCAGTGACACAGGGCTCCAATAATTTCTCCGATTGCTCGGCCACCCTGACCAAAAGAGTGGGGGATCCATGGTGAGAGGAATTTCTTTTCTTTAACTTGAGACAGTCGCTGATGACATGTCCTGGCTTCTTACAGTACCTACAACTAGAGTTTCTCTCACCAGTAGGAGTGGATCCACCTGTCCCATGGACCATGGGCTCACCCGGGGTAGATGATGCAGAACCTGAGGGTCGGGTCGGTATGACAAGAGGCAGGGACCCCGATGTAGATGTTGGTGTGGGCTGCTTGAAGGAAGTGAAGGACTGGGACATGGGAGCATAAGACCTGGAATTTACATTTCTATTAGTTAAGGAATAATGGTCAGCCACTGGACCAGCATCAGCCAGGGTACAGATACCTCTCTGATCCAAGTGTGCTCGAATGTCGCCTGGGATACACTTTCTAACCTCCTCTAGCAGGATTAGTTCAACAAGCTTGTCATGTTCTACATGGGCAGACTCATTTTCAATCCACCTCCGACAAAGAACCTGTTTCTGCCTGAAGAACTCCACAAATGTTTGTTTGTCAGTCTTCCGGCAGTTACGGAACTGTTGCCGGTAGGCTTCAGGAACAAGTTTATAGGCGCTCAAAACCGCGGACTTAACAAGGGCATAGTCTCGACATCGATCCTCAGAGAGGGCAGAAAACACATCTAATGCTTTACCAGTGAAAGATCTATAAATAAGTTGAGACCATTGAGAAACAGGCCACTTGTTAAGTCGGGCAATTTTCTCAAAAAGAGAGAAGAATTTGTCTGGTTCTTCCTCATTAAATTTAGGAACACTGTTGAGACATTTGTCTACACTGAATGTTGAAGTATTACTACCTTGAGCCAAACCTCGTTGTTTGAGAGTTTCCAGCTCCACCTCGAGTCTTTTGAGTTCAACTTGTAAGGCCAAATTACTTGGTGTAACAATTTCCTCTGAATTTCCCGACGGTTGGGCTATGATTTCATTGTCAATAAGGTAGTTGAGGACAGCCTCTTCTAAACTAGACTTATTCATGGAAGAGCGGCCTTCTACTTCATAATAAGCAGCGAGGGATTGCCACTCTGCCTTAGTAAGCCCCTTCAGTACTTCGGCTGAAGGTGAAGCCAAAAAGCTTTCCAGGTCAAACATGTTGAATTCAAAATCGAGTAGCGAAAAAAAGTAACCGTGGCAGCTAAGCTAACTAGCTAGCTAATTAATAATGTCAAAATGCAATAAACTGTGAAACACAGCAAGGGATTAACCAAACACCTGGTACACAAGATAAGGGTTAACTCACCAGTAGCTTAAGCAATAACAGGAGCAATATAAATGAACACTGTGAACACAGCAACTTGCATCCAAAAATACTTAACGATGAAACAACACCTGGCGAGTAACAACACTTGATATGACGCAACAATGGCGGTTAGCTCCCGGACACAGGCCCCCACTTGTCGCGATCCCACTACCCTTTATACTTGGGGAGTGAATCCTACCCCAAGTTATTAACAAATAAAGGTACAAACAGGGAACACGGCAATAATTATCTCCACCAAATACCTACTCAACTAAATGTACTTGAAAAAGTAAGAACAGTTGAAATAAGTGAATTACAAAATGGAAGATAATTAATTAATTCAATTTATGTTTTAAAGGGAGTAATGATTAGCAAACATGAATTTAAGTGAATAAGTAATTGTATAATAAAATAAGAGTGATGCCGGAAGGGCGAAACTATACTGTAAGGAGTTAGACCAAACAAATATTACTTAACATTACTATATTACACAAGACATACGAAATATATATATACAACAATCAATACAAAATGATTATCCCTACCAAACAGGAGATACCTTACCACCAGGATCCCTTCCTAGGCCTAACTAAACGTGTCACTAATACCTGATACCCCTAGGGCATTGCAGAAGACTTGATAAAGCACTTAGACAAAGGTCAAGGCTAGAGAACGAATAGACACGTCTAACCTAAGCCACGGATTTTTCGCTACTGGGGAGCGTGGCGTGGGTACGCCGTGGAGGAGCGTCTCATATCACGTGATCTAGACATTTGCTGGATATTTTATATAATTAATTAATATTACTCTTGAGTTGACTTAACAGAGTAAGACAATGATGCATATAAATTACATACATAAATATACAATTAACCTAAGTAGCTAAGAACAATAATAATTTAATAAGTACAATTAACAATTATTAGTAGCTTGCGTGAAATGGAAGCGTGAACAGATGCAGCGAGTTCCCGAGCGCTCAGGCACGTGACAGTGAGGGCCGGGCACACCTTCAGTGCCATGGCCAGGGGTGTGACGGCTGGGCACCGCTTCAGTGACATGTAGTGATGGGTTGTCAGACCACAGCTTACATCTCAGAAACTCTAGGCCTTCCCTAGGTCAAGTGTAGGGTAACTCTGCGGTTGACCAAGGATTGTAAATCAGCCTAGCTCCCCTTCCATGTGACATGTGGCCCCAACAAAACATGTAAGAAGGCACCAGCTGACCCAAATGTAAGGAGACCCTTCGCCGCCCCCCAGGCCAGCTGAACCTGACGGCTCGCTTCCCAATATATAGGACGTCCTGGTCCTCCCTCGGGATTCGCAGAGAAGTAGTTGTCTTGTAACAAGGTGGCCAGCTACGACACCACCAGGCCTGCTCGAGCCGAAGTCAGAGGCCGGAGGCAAGTCGCCTCCGGTCAGGACCGAGACTTCCCTCCGGTGTCCCAGCTAAGCAGTCGCCCACCCGATACCAGTGTCCCAGCTAAGCAGTCGCCCTCCCGACACCAGTGTTCCAGCTAAGCAGTCTCCCTGCTAGGCCTTCCCTAGGTCACGTGAGTGTTTGTCAGAGCTTTCCATGGGATGAGTTACCTACGTGGGAAGTGTATTCATTTCATGTTCGTGTCCGAGAATCAGAGTGTCTAGTAACGTAATATGATGTCCTAGTAACGTAAATATAATGTCCTAGTAACTTCAATAGAAGGTGTTATTAATGTGTCCATGTCATGTTCGTGATTAATAAACAGTTGTAACGAAGCAGTGTTTGAGAAGTCGCCTTTAAGAACGTAATAGATGTGTATTGACGTATAAGATACGATAAGTGTACGATAAGAGTAAATAACTATCACGGCCACGCTACCAAAGTCTTCCTCTCTTTTATACTCCTCTCGCTATATATTCTTTCTATATATATTAATGATCTTTTTGTGAATATTTTGTTTCATTACAATGGCGGCAGCGTACTATGTGTAACCCACGCCTTCCTTGTCCCTTGTTATAGGTGACAGCGAACTATACGTAATTCACGCTTCCCTTGTCCCTTGTTATTGGTAACAGTGTACTTAACGTAAACCCATGCCCTCCCTCATTTTAGCCATAACACCTGACTCGTTGTTTGAGTATTGTTCGAAAGTGCGTGATAAGGAGTTCATGCAAGATATAGTTACATTATATAGGTGACAGCGAACTATATGTAATTCACGCTCTCCTTGTCTCTTGTTATAGGTGACAGCGAACTATATATGTAATTCACGCCTCCCTCGCTTAGTTATTATAATGGTAGCAGCGAACTTAACGTAAACTCACGCCTTCCCTCGGTTAGCCATAACACCTGGCTCGTTTCATCCTTCATTTGTTTCAGTCTAAGTTTGTCTACAATTGTGTAATAAGTAATTCCCGTGTCGTAGCGTGAAAAGTGGCCTAGTGTGTCACCGCTACAGCTCAAGTAAATGTCTCTCGTCGTGGTATGCGCGAATTTTTTTTTTCTAGAAATATGTTCAGTGCTTAACGTGATTTCTCAGTGTCCCCCGCGATCTGTGACATTCTCAGTAGCCCAAGAGCAGTTTGATTGTTGGTCAGTGTTGAACGTAGAAATTGTTTCAGTTATGAAAGCGGTGTCTGTACTAACTGTTATAACTTAACATGTCTTTTAACCTACATCCTCCTCCCTGTCCTAACCCTCACCTCACCCTCCGTACCCATCCGTTCCCGCCTCGCTCCGCCCTGCCCTGCCCTACCCCGCTCCGCCCCGCCCCGCCCCGCCCCGCAAAGCCCCGCCCCGCAAAGCCCCGGCCTGGCCCGATCAACCACGCCCCGGCTCCCCCCACCTCACCCGCCACGCCTCGCCCCACCCCGCCCCGCCCCGCGCCGCGCCGGCCTGGCCAGCCGCGCTCCGCAGCCGCGCCCCGCCTCGCCTCCCCTAGGTCGCTGTGACCACCAATCCCCATATGTTTTGTCCCGTGAGTTATGCTTTGAAATCGGTGGTTAGTGTTACTTAATATTGCGATAATTACAGAGCTTCACTCAGTGTGTTTTTATGCTAGTATGATTTGTAATGTTCTCTTTGACGCGTAGTGATAAATAATATTCAATGTAATGAGCAGAGCTTCACTCCCCGACCCAGCCTAATGAGAAAATTGTCGTGACGGAAATAATAGCTACCAAACATTGACGTAACTTATAAAGTAAATATTTGTTTTTTTTTGCGAATGCACTTCCAACTAATCCATCATCCCTTTAGGATTGTTTCTGTCAAATATCACACACAGTACCGCCCCATGGCTAGCCGGAATCCGTCCACAGCACATATACGAAGAGAAGAAGCAGCGTGAGGAATGCAGCACCACCCCCGCCACGCACCACCCCACTGCTTTCAAGTCCTACCTGGTCTAGGATTAAGAAGAGTTTATATTTTTCTACTAGGAAGTTAAGGAGTGTGGAATGAAGTGCCACACAACGAACCCTGGTGAGCCCAGCCAGGGAGGGATTCACCACTGTGGAAGGTGTAAGACAGGACGGTCTTTGGTCTCGCCGACACTCACGTACGGAGGGCGAGGCCTGGTCCGCGGAACCTGCCTTACGAGTTATCTAAGGAGACGACAGCCCAAACAGTGGACCGGCTTTCATCCCAGCCGGAGAGGGCCGACGGCAGATGAACAGAAAATCGTCTGGAATATGTTGAAAACGAAGATGTATAAAGAAATACAGATGGAGCAGAAAAATTCATCTGGAATATGACGGAAACGCAGATGAACAGAAAATTCATCTGGAATATGAAAATGCTCTAAACGTAGAGGAAGCGCAGGTGAACAGAAAAATCATCTGGAATATTATAGAAACCAGGAGGAAGTGAGAAGAAGTCAGATGTGGTGACACGACCTACAAAGTGCGGTATTGAAGAAAGAAAAACGTGCTATGTGAAGACAGAAGAGACGCTGTGCTGACATCAGAAGAAAGTCGACGATGAAAAGGTGGATAATCAGAAGGACCAATCGACTACCGTTGTTGTGCTGCCAGCATTCCTTATTTTCAGATACCAGCTGGATGGAGGACTTGAGCCATGCTGAACCCAACAAATGTACTGATGTTGTTGATGTTGCTGATGTGTAATAAAAAGATATAACACCCTAACATGTGAAGTAGGAGCATTTTGTATTTTGTATTTAATTCTCTGATTTTTGTTAACATGTACTACAAAGAATGTTTTTTTAAAAAGATTAGTCACTTTTTCTATGAGTTCATTTGATCAATGTTTTGTATTACCAAACACAATGTTGTAGCCATTTACTGACGGAGATGAATTATTATTTTGACACGGCCTGGTTAGGCAATGTAACACCTGTTTTTGTTTGTAGAATGTGATTTGCAAGTTTGCCTCGGACACTATGCTAGATATGAAGGATCTTTAGATCACTCTATGTTCAATTACTGTGTATGTATTTTATTTTTTTCTCCTGTCATAGAAGCTTTAATCTTGGCGGGAGGTATAGTAAGCTTTGTCAGATCAAACTATGCCAGTAGAAAAACATACATCTCTAGGGTTATTATTTGTAAAATGTAAGGATGCATTATCGCCTGAGGGACTATATTAGATACTGCACATGATGTTACTGTCTACTTTAAATGTATCATCAGTTCTCTGAGCATGAAAGCTTTGGTCTTGGCGGGAGGTGTAGTGATGGGTTGTCAGACCACAGCTTACATCTCAGAAACTCTAGGCCTTCCCTAGGTCAAGTGTAGGGTAACTCTGCGGTTGACCAAGGATTGTAAATCAGCCTAGCTCCCCTCCCATGTGACATGTGGCCCCAACAAAACATGTAAGAAGGCACCAGCTGACCCTCTTCCAATATACAATAACCTACTCTCTGAACAAAGGCCGGACCTGACCTCACAATTAGCCAGGTCACTTGTAACCCTTGGAGCCCAACTCAAGGCCTCTCGTGTTACACGGCCCCGCCTGACGACTTCTCCTTACATCTCAGAAACTCCAGTCTGACCCGACGTTTGGGAAGTCAAGTGTAGGGGAACTCTCACGGTTGCTCTCCCAATATACACACGGCCCCGCCTGATGACTTTCCCAGATAGTTCTGAAAAGGTCCAGGCCTGACCGCACATTTGCGGGGTCAAAATGTAAGGAGACCCTTCGCCGCCCCCCCCGGCCAGCTGAACCTGACGGCTCGCTTCCCAATATATAGGACGTCCTGGTCCTCCCTCGAGGATTCGCAGAGAAGTAGTTGTCTTGTAACAAGGTGGCCAGCTACGACACCACCAGGCCTGCTCGAGCCGAAGTCAGAGGCCGGAGGCAAGTCGCCTCCGGTCAGGACCGAGACTTCCCTCCGGTGTCCCAGCTAAGCAGTCGCCCACCCGACACCAGTGTCCCCGCTAAGCAGTCGCCCTCCCGATACCAGTGTCCCAGCTAAGCAGTCTCCCTGCTAGGCCTTCCCTAGGTCACGTGAGTGTTTGTCAGAGCTTTCCATGGGATGAGTTACCTACGTGGGAAGTGTATTCATTTCATGTTCGTGTCCGAGAATCAGAGTGTCTAGTAACGTAATATGATGTCCTAGTAACGTAAATATAATGTCCTAGTAACTTCAATAGAAGGTGTTATTAATGTGTCCATGTCATGTTCGTGATTAATAAACAGTTGTAACGAAGCAGTGTTTGAGAAGTCGCCTTTAAGAACGTAATAGATGTGTATTGACGTATAAGATACGATAAGTGTACGATAAGAGTAAATAACTATCACGGCCACGCTACCAAAGTCTTCCTCTCTTTATACTCTTATACTATCAATATTCTACCTATATGTAATCTTCTTCTTGTGAGTTTTGTCTCATTACAGACATGACCCGGGGTGTGAGGGCCGGCCACCCCTTCAGTGACATGACCCAGGGCGTCAGTTACGGGCACCCCTTCAGTGCCATGAGCCGGGGTGTGAGGGCCGGGCACCCCTTGAGTGCCATGAAACGGGGTGTGAGGACCGGGCACCCCTACAGAGCTATGAACCGGGGTGTGAGGGCCGGGCACTGTATGTATATTCTGTATTATGTATGCTGTATTATATATTATGTATGTATATGATGTATGTGCTCCATTTATATATATTATTTATTCAGCCTAGGTAGCAGCGCGTGGCAATGTTATTACCATTTCCCACATGCTTAATTTATGTGCCTGGCGACGTATGGAAGCTGTTAATGTCTCACTTGCCATACGTCGTCTATAGAGCAGTTGACAAGCAGACAGGTTGAGGAGCGGTACTCCCCTTGTGTACATATCTCTTATCCAGTAAATAGAACCTACAAAATCTATACAGGTGTTTGTGTTCGCTCCTGTATATTGAACTTATTACCCAGAACATGAACAGGCACCCCTTCACATGACACGGGGTGTGAGGGCCGGGCACCTTTTCAGTGCCATGACCCAGGGTGTGAGGGCCTGGCACCCGTTCAGTGCCATGAAACGGGGTGTGAGGGCCGGGCACAAATACTGAGCTATGAACCGGGGTGTGAGGGCCGGGCACCCCTTCACATGACAAGGGGTGTGAGGGCCGAGCACTCGTTTAGGTCTATAACCAGGTGTGTGAGGGCCGGGCACCGCTTCAGTTCCATGTCCCGGGGTGTGAGGGCCGGGCACCCCTTTAGTGCCATGAGCCGGGGTGTGAGGGCCGAGCACCCCTTTAGAGCCATGAAACGGGGTGTGAGGGCCGGGCAACCCTACAGAGCTATGAATCGGGGTGTGAGGGCCGGGCACCACTTCACATGACACGGGGAGTGAGGGCCGGGCAGCCCTTCATATGACCCGGGGTGTGAGGGCCGGGCTCGATTTCAGTGCCATGAATCGGGGTGTGAGGGCCGGGCACCCCTCCAGCACCATGATCCGGGGTATGAGTGCCGGGCACCCCTTCAGTGCTATGACCCGTGGTGTGCGGGCCGGGCACCCTTTCAGTGACATGACACCGGGGTGTGAGGGCCGGGCACCCTTTCAATGACATGACCCGGGGTGTGTGGGCAGGGCACCCTTTCAGTGCCATAACCCGGGGTGTGAGGGCCTGTCACTCCTTCAGTGCCATGACCCGGGGTGTGAGGGCGGGGCACACCTTCAGCCCCATGACCCGGGGTGTAAAGGCCGGGCACTCGTTTAGGTCTATGACCAGGGGTGTGAGGGCCGGGCACTCGTTTAGGTCTATGACCAGGGGTGTGAGGGCCGGGCACCCCATCAGCACCATGACCCGGGGTGTGATGGCCGGGAACCGCTTCAACCCCATGACCCGGGGTGTGAGGGCCGGGCACCCCTCAGCCACCATGAACCGGGGTGTGAGGGCCGGGCACCCTTTCAGTGCTATGAATCCGGGTGTGAAAGCCGGCACCCCTTCAGCACCATGCCCCGGGGTGTGAGGGCCGGGCATCCCTTTAGTGACATAACCCGGGGTGTGCGGGCCGGGCACCCTTTCAGTGCCATGAATCGGGGTGTGAAAGCCGGGCACCCATTCAGCACCATGACCCAGAGTGTTAGGGCCGGGCTCGATTTCAGTGCCAAGAATCGGGGTGTGAGGGCGGGCACCCCTCCAGTGACATGACCTGGGGTGTGAGGGCCGGGCACCCCTTCAGTGACATGACCCGGGGTGTGAGGGCCGGGCACCCCTTCAGCACCATTACCCGAAGTGTGAGGGCCGGGAACCGCTTCAACCCCATGACCCGTGGTGTGAGGGCCGGGCACCCCTTTAGGTCCATGACCCGGGGTGTGAGGGCCGTGCACCCCTACAGTGCTATGACCCGGGGTGTGAGGGCCGGGCATCCCTTCAGTGTCATGAACCGGGGTGTGAGGGCCGGGCACCCTTTCAGTGCCATGAAACGGGGTGTGAGGGCCGGGCACCCCTACAGTGCTGCGAACCGGGGTGTGACCCGGGCACCCCTTCAGCACCATGACCCGGGGTGTGAGAGCCGGGCTCGATTTCAGTGCCATGAATCGGGGTGTGAGGGCCGGGCACCCCTCCAGCACCATGACCCGGGGTATGAAGGCCGGGCACCCCTTCAGTGCTATGACCCGGGGTGTGAGGACCGTGCACCCTTTCAGTGACATGACCCGGGGTGTGAAGGGCGGGCACCCCTTCAATGACATGACCCGGGGTGTGTGGGCCGGACACCCTTTCAGTGCCATGACCCGGGGTGTGCGGCCCGATTACTCCTTCGGTGCCATGACCCGGGGTGTGAGGGCCGGGCACCCCTTCAGCACCATGACCCGAGGTGTGATGGCAGGGCCACCCGTTTAGGTCTATAACCAGCTGTGTGAGGGCCGGTCACACCTTCAGTGCCATGGCCAGGGGTGTGACGGCCGGGCACCGCTTCAGTGCCATGACCCGGCGTATGAGGGCCGGGCACCCGTTTAGTGCCATGAGCCGGGGTGTGAGGGCCGGGCACCCCTTTAGTGCCATGAAACGGGGTGTGAGGGCCGGGCACCCCTACAGAGCTATGAACCGGGGTGTGAGAACCGGGCACCCCGTCACATGACACGGGGTGTGAGGGCCGGGAACCCTTTCAGTGCTATGACACGGGGTGTGAGGCCCGGACACCCTTTCAGTGACATGACCCGGGGTGTGAGGGCCGGGCACCCCTTCAATGACATGACCCTGGGTGTGTGGGCTGGGCACCCTTTCAGTGCCATGACCCAGGGTGTGAGGGCCGGGCACCCTTTCAGTTCCATGAAACGGGGTGTGAAGGCCTGGCACCCCTACAGTGCTGTGAACTGGGGTGTGAGGCCCGGGCACCCCTTCCCATGACCCGGGGTGAGAGGGCCGGGCACCCCTTCAGTGCCATGAATCTGGGTGTGAGGGCCGGGCACCCCTTCAGCACCATGACCCGGGATGTGAGGGCTGGGCACCCATTCAGTGCCATGAACCGGGGTGTGAGGGCCGGTCACTCCTTCAGTGCCATGACCCGGGGTGAGAGGGCTGGGCACCCCTTCAGCCCCATGACCAGGGATGTGAGGGCCGGGCACTCGTTTAGGTCTATGACCAGGGGTGTGAGGGCCGGGCCTACCTTCAGTGACATGACCGGGGGCGTCAGGGCCGGGCACCCTTTCAGTGCCATGACCCGGGGTGTGAAGGCTGGCCATCCCTTCAGTGACATGACCCGGGGCGTCAGTTACGGGCACCCCTTCAGTGTCTTGACCCGGGGTTTCAGGGTCGGACACCCCTCCAGAACCATGGCCCGGGGTTTGACGGCCGGGCACCGTTTCACTGCCATGACCCGGGGTGTGAGGGCCGGGCACCCCTTTAGTGCCATGATCTGGGATGTGAGGGCAAGGCACCCCTTTAGTGCCATGACCCGTGGTGTGAGGGCTGAGCACCCCTTCAGTGCCATGACCCAGGGTGTTAGGGCCGGGCACACCTTCACTGTCATTAACCGGAGTGTGAGGGCCGGGCACCCCTACAGTGCTGCGAACCGGGGTGTGAGGGCCGGGCACCCCTTCAGCACCATGACCCAGAGTGTTAGGGCTGGGCTCGATTTCAGTGCCAAGAATCTGGGTGTGAGGGCCGGGCACCCCATCAGCACCATGACCCGGGGTGTGATGGCCGGGAACCGCTTCAACCCCATGACCCGGGGTGTGAGGGCCGGGCACCCCTTCAGCCACCATGACCCGGGGTGTGAGGGCCGGACACCCTTTCAGTGCCATGAATCGGGGTGTGAAAGCCGGACACCCATTCAGCACCATGACCCGGGGTGTGAGGGCCAGGCACCCATTCAGTGCTGGCGACCTGGGGTAAAGGCCGGCACCCTCTGTATTATGACCTGGGGTGTGAGGCTGGAACCCCTTCAGACATGACCTGGGGTGTGCTGCACCTCCACACCATGACCCGGGTGTGAGGGGCGGGAACCGCCAACCCCATGATCTGTGGTGTGAGGGCTGGGCACCTTCAGTGCCATGACCCAAAAGTTAGGGGCTGGCACTCTTCACTGTCATGAACCGGAGTGTGAGGTTGGGCACCCTTTCAGTGCTATGAAACGGGGGGGTGTGAGGCTGGGCACCCCTAGAGGCTACAAACTGGGTGTGAGGCCGGGCACTTCAAGGCGATTGTGTGTGAGGGTCAGGCACCTTCAGTGCCATGAACCGGGGTGTGAGGGCCGATCACTCCTTCAGTGCCATGACCCGGGGTGTGAGGGACAGGCACCCCTTCAGTGCCATGACCCGGGGTGTGAGGGCCGGGAACCCCTTCAGTGACATGACCTGGGGTGTGAGGGCCGGGCACCCCTTCAGCACCATGACCCAGAGTGTTAGGGCCGGGCTCGATTTCAGTGCCAAGAATCGGGGTGTGAGGGTCGGGCACCCCTCCAGTGACATGACCTGGGGTGTGAGGGCCGGGCACCCCTTCAGTGACATGACCCGGGGTGTAAGGGCCGGGCACCCCTCCACCACCATGACCCGGGGTGTGAGGGCCGGGAACCGCTTCAACCCCATGACCCATGGTGTGAGGCCGCGCACCCCTTTAGGTCCATGACCCGGGGTGTGAGGGCCGTGCACCCCTTCAGTGCTATGACTCGGGGTGTGAGGGCCGGGCATCCCTTCAGTGTCATGAACCTGGGTGTGAGGGCCGGACACCCTTTCAGTGCCATGAAACGGGGTGTGAGGGCCGGGCACCCCTACAGTGCTGCGAACCGGGGTGTGAGGGCCGGGCACCCCTTCAGCACCATGACCCGGGGTGTGAGGGCCGGGCTCGATTTTAGTGCCATGACCCGGGTGTGAGGTCCGTGCACCCTTTGAGTGACATGACCCGGGGTGTGAAGGGCGGGCACCCCTTCAATGACATGACCCGGGGTGTGGAGGACTGCACCTTTCAGTGACATGGACCTGATGTGAAGGGCGGCACCCCTTCAATGACATGACCTGGGGTGTGTGGGCTGACACCCTTTCAGTGCTATGATCTGGGGTGTGCGTCTGACATCTTCGGTGCCATGACCCGGGGTGTGAGGGCCGGGCACTCCTTCAGCCCCATGACCCGAGGTGTGATGGCAGGGCCACCCGTTTAGGTCTATAACCAGCTGTGTGAGGGCCGGTCAAACCTTCAGTGCTATGGCCAGGGGTGTGACGGCCGGGCACCGCTTCAGTGCCATACCCGGCGTATGAGGGCCGGGCACCCCTTTAGTGCCATGAGCCGGGGTGTGAGGGCCGGGAACCCCTTCAGTGACATGACCTGGGGTGTGAGGGCCGTTCACCCCTTCAGTTCCATGACCCGGGGTGTGAGGGCCGAGCACCCCTTCAGTGTCATGAACTGGGGTGTGAGGGCCGGGCACCCTTTCAGTGCCATGAAACGGGGTGTGAGGGCCGGGCACCCGTACAGTGCTGCGAACCGGGGTGTGAGGGCCGGGCACCCCTTCAGTGAAATGAAATGGGGTGTGAGGGCCGGGCACCCCTTCAGCACCATGACCCAGAGTGTTAGGACCGGGCTCGATTTCAGTGCCAAGAATCGGGGTGTGAGAGCCGGGCACCCCATCAGCACCATGACCC
>NW_024744490.1:0-29134 GCF_018991925.1 Homarus americanus
CACAGAGGTGGGTCGCACTGCTCCCTAGCTAAGGTCCTGGTCAACTACCATAGACGACGTATGGCAAGTGATACATTAGCAGCTTCCATACGTCAGCACAATAATTAAGCGTGTGGGATATGGTAATAACATTGCCACACGCTGCTAGCTAGGCTGAATAAATATAAATGGAGCACATACATAATATACATACATAATACATAATCCAGCATACATAATATACATACAGTCGTGATTGTTATAATCATGGTCTTGGTTGTTATAATCATGGTTGTGATTGTTATAATCATGGCCTTGGTTGTTGTAATCATCGTCGCGGTTGTTATAATCATGGTCGTGGGTGTTATAATCATGGTCATGGTTGATATAATCAAGGTCCTGGTTGTTATAATAAAAGTCGTGTTTGTTATAATCTTGGTCGTGGTTGTTATAATCATGGTCGTGGGTGATATAATCATGGTCGTGGTTGTTATAATCGAGGTTGTGGTTGTTATAATGTGGTTGTTATAATTATGGTCGTGGTTGTTATAAATCATAGTAGTGGTTGCTATAATCATGGTCGTGGGTGATATAAACACGGTCGTGGTTGTTATAATCGTAGGTCGTGGTTGTTATAACCTTGGTCGTTGTTGTTATAATCATGGTCGTGGTTGTTATAATCATAGTCGTGGTTTTTATAATCATGGTCCTTGTTGTTATAATTATGGTCGTGGGTATGATCATAGTCGTGATAGTTATAATCATGTATCGGCTATGATCATAGTCGGGTGGTTATAATCATGGTCGTGGTCAAAAGCAGAATCATGTCGTGGCTATGATCATAGTCGTGATAGTTATAATCATGGTTGTGGTTTCTATAATCATGGTAGTGGGTGTTATAATCAGCGGTCGTTGCTGTTACAATCATGGTTGTTGTTATGATCATAGTCTTGGCTTTATAAATCATAGCCTTTGTTGTTATAATTATATCGGCTATGATCATAGTCGTGGTTTCTATAATCATGGTCGGGTGTTATAATTATGGTCGTGGCTATGATCATAGTTGTAGTTCTTATAATCATGGTCGTGGTTATTATAATCACATATCGGTTGTTATAATCTTGGTCGTGGGTTGTTATTATCATGCTCGTGGTTGTTAATCATGGTCATGGTTGTTATAATCATGGTCCCGTTTCTATAATCATGGTAGTGGGGTATTATAATCATGGTCGTAGTTGTTATAATCATGGTTGTGGTTATGATCATAGTCGGCTGTTATAATCATGGTCGTGGCTTGCTTAATCATAGTCGCAGCTGTTATAATCATGGTGTGGTTGTTATAACTGGCGGTCGCGGTTGTTATAACATGGTTGTGGTTGTTATAATCATGGTCGTGGTTGTTATAATCATGGTCGTGGCTGAAGAGTAATCATGGTCGGCGAAGAGCCAATCATAGTCGGTTGTTATAACTGGCGGCCGTGGTTGTTATAATCGGCGGTCGTGGTTAAGATCATAGCCGTGATTGTTATAATCATGGTCTTGGTTGTTATAATCATGGTTGTGATTGCAATAACGCCGTGGTTGTTGTAACTATCGTCGCGGTTGTTATAATCATATCGTGGTTATGATCAAAGTCTGGCTAAGTATAATCATGGTCGGGTGTTATAATCATGGTCGGTTGATATGATCAAGTTCCTCTTGTTATAATCAAAGTCGTGTTTTTATAATCTTGGTCGTGGCCGATATAACCGCGGTCGCGTTGTTATAATTCGGTCGTGGTTATATAATCATGGTCGCGATATAATCATGGTCGTGGTTGTTATAATCGAGGTCGTGGTTGTTATAATAATTGTTGTGGTTGTTATAATCATGGTCGTTGTCATGACTATAGTCGCAGTTATAATCATGGTCGGTTGTTATAATCATGGTCGTGTCGTTATAATCATGGTTGTGGTTATGATCATAGTCTATTTTTATAATCATAGTCGCGGTTGTTATAATTATGGTCGCGGGCAATGATCATAGTCGGGTTTCTATAACTGGCGGTCGTGGGTGCTATAATTGGCGGTCGTAAGGGCGATCATAGTTGTAATTTTATAATCATGGTCGTATATTATAATCATGGTCGTGGTTGTTATAATCTGGTCGTGGCTGGGTTATAATCATGCTCGTGGTTGTTAATCATGGTCATGGTTGTTATAATGATGGTCCTGGTTTCTATAATCATCGTAGTGGGTGTTATAACTCATGGTCGCAGTTGTTATAATCATGGCTGTGGTTATGATCATAGTCGTGGTTGTTATAATCATAGTCGTGGTTATGATCATAGTCGTGGTTGTTATAATCATGGTGGTTGTTATAATCATGGTCGGCTGTTGAATATTGTCGTGGTTGTTATAATCATGGCTGTGGCTGATATAATCATGGTCGTGGTTATTTTAATCATAGTCGGTTGTTATAATCATAGCCGTGCTGTTATAATCATTGACGTATTATGATCATAAGGTCGTCGCATTGTTATAATCGGCGGTCTTGGTTGTTATAATCATAGTCGTCGATTGTTATAATCATGGCCGGTTGTTATAATCATGGTCGGTTATGATCATAGTCGTGATTGTTATAATCATGGTCTTGATTGATATAATCATGGTTGTGGTTGTTATAATCATGGTCGTGTTTGTTATAAATCATGGTTGCATTTCTTGCCAATCCGGTCGTGGGTGATATAATCATTGTCGAGTTGTTATAATCATAGTCGTGTTGCTATAACATGGTGGTCGGAAGTTGTTATAATCATAGTCGTGGCTTTTATAATCATGGTCGTTGTTGTTATAATTATGGTCGTGGCTATCATCATAGACGGGTGGTTATAATCATGGTCGGTTGTTAAATCATGGTCGTGGTTATGATCATAGTCGTGATAGTTATAATCACCATGGTCGTTGTTGTTATAATTATGGTCGTGGCTATGATCATAGTCGCTGTTATAACTGGCGTCGTTGTTGTTAAAATCATGGTCGTGGTTTATACAATCATGGTCCTGGTTTCTATAATCATGCGTAGTGGTGTTATAATCATGGTTGTGTTATGAGATCATAGTCAGGAGTGTTATAATCATGGTCGGGTTGTTATAATCATGGTCGAAGCTTGTTATTATAATCATGAAGCAGGTTGAGATCGCGTCGTGGTTGTTATAACTGGCGGTCGTGGTTATGATCATAGTCGTGGGTGTTATAACTCACGGTGGTGGTTGTTATAATCATGATCGAGGTTGCTATAATCATGGTCGTGGTTGTTAGGAAATTTTCGTGGTTATGATCATAGTCGTAATTGTTATAATCATGGTCTTGGCTGTTACAATCATGCCGCATTGTTATAATCATGGGTCGGCGGTTGCTGTAATGATCGTCGCGGTTGTTATAATCATGGTCGTGGGTGTTAGTAATATGGTCGTGTTGATATAATGAAGGTCATGGCTGTTATAATAAAAAGTCGTGTTTGTTATAATCTTGGTCGTGGTTATAATCATGGTCGAGGTTGTTATAATCATAGTAGTGGTTGCTATAATCATGGAATGCGGGTGATATAAATATGGTCGTCGCTGGTTATGATCGTGGTCGTGGTTGTTATAACCTTTGTCGTGGTTGTTATAATCATGGTCGTGGGCTATGATCATAGTCGTGAGGTTATAATCATGGTCATCGTGGTTGCCAAAACTAATGGTCGTGGTTATGGATCAACAGTGTCGGGATAGTTATACTGCGGTTGCGCTTCCTATAATCATGATAGTGGGTGTTATAATCATGGTCGTGGTTGTTACAATCATGGTTGTGGTTGTTATAATCATGGTCGTGGTTATGATCAAAGTCGGTTGTTATAATCATGGTCGGTCATGATCGTCGTGGGTGTTATAATCATGGTCGGTTGTTATAACTGGCGGTTGTGCTGGTGATCATAGTCTGGTTTTTATAATCATAGTCGTTGTTGTTATAATTATGGTCGGCGTTATGATCATAGTCGTGGTTTCTATATCATGGTCGGGTGTTATACTGCGGTCGTGGCTATGATCATAGTTGTGGTTCTGCAATCATGGTCGGGTTATTATAATCATGGTCGTGGTTGTTATAATCTTGGCCGGGTTGTTAAGTAACTGATGTCGCGGTTGTTAATCATGGGTCGCGCGTTGTTATAATGATATCCCGGTTTCTATAATCGTGGCAAGCGTATAAACTTACGGACGTAGTTGTTATAATCATGGTTGTGGTTATGATCATGCTAGTCACGGGTTGTTATAATCATGGTCGTCGTTATGATCATAGTCGTGGTTGTTATAATCATGGTGCGGTTGTTAAGTAATCATGTTCGTGGGTTGTTATAACATGGTTGTGGTTGTTATAATCATGGTTGTGGTTGTTATACTATGGTCGTGGCTGATATAATCATGGTCGCGTTGTTTAACCGGCAGCCGTGGGTTGTTATAATCATGGCCGTGGTTGTTATATAACCATGGTCGCGGTGATGACTTCATAGTCGCATTCGCGGTAACGGTGTCTTGGTTACGGCAATCATGGTTGTATTTGTTGGTAATTAAAGCGCCGGTTGCTGTAATCATCGTCGCGTTGTTATAATCATGGTCGGGTTATGATCAAAGTCTTCTGGCTAAGCAGTAATCATGGTCGGGTGTTATATAATCATGGTCGGTTGATATAATCGTTCCTGCTTTGTTATAATCAAGGTCGTGTTTGTAATAATCTTGGTCGTGGTTGATATAATCATGGTCGTGGCTATAATCTTGGTCGGTTATTATAACTGGCGGTCGCGATATAACTGCTATCAGGTTGTTATAATAATTGTCGTGGTTGTTATAATCATGGTCGTGGTCATGATGATAGTCGGGTGATATAATCATGGTCAGCTGTTATAACTTCATGGTCGTGGTTGTTATAACTGGCGGTTGCAAGCGTAGTGATCATAGTTCGGTTTATATAATCATAGTCGTTGTTGTTATAATTATGGTCGTGGCCATGATCATAGTCGTGGTTTCAAATCATGGTCGTGGTTGTTATAATTATATCGGGCTATGATCATAGTTGTGGTTCTTATAATCATGGTCGGTTATTATAATCATCATGGTCGTGGTTGTTATAATCTTGGTAGTGGTTGTTATAATCAGCGCTCGTGGTTGTTAATCATGGTCACGCGGTTGTTGCCAAGTAATGATGGTCCTGGTTTCTATAATCATGGTAGTGTGTTACAATCATGGTTGTAGTTGTTATAATCATAGCTGCGGTTATTATCATAGTCGTGGTTGTTATAATCATGGTTGCGGTAATGATCAAGGGTCGTGGTCGTTATAACCGGCGGCGCGTGGTTGTTATAATCATGGTCGTGGTTGTTATAACATGGTTGTGGGTTGTTTATAACTGCGGTCGTAGTTGTTATAATCATGGTCGTGGCTGATATAATCATGGTCGTGGTTGTTTTAACGCAGCCGTGGTTGTTATAATCATGGCCGTGGTTGTTATAATCATGGTCGGTTATGATCATAGTCGTGATTGTTGCGCATGGTCTTGGTTGTTAAAACTGGCGGTTGTGATTGCTATAATCATGGCCGTGGTTGTTGTAATCATCGCCGCGTGTTGTTATAATCATGGTCGGGTTATGATCAAAGTCTTGCTGCTGTTATAATCGCGGTCGTGGTGTTATAATCATGGTCGTGGTTGATATAATCAAGTTCTTGTTTGTTATAATCAATGTCGTGTTTGTTATAATCTTGTCGGCTGTTATAATCATGGTCGTGGTTGCTACAATCTTGGTCGGCTGTTATGAATTGAAGTGGTCATAGTGATATAATCCGCGATCGTGGTTGTTATAATCGAGGTCGGTTGTTGTAATCATAGTAGTGGTTGTTATAATCATGGTCGGGCAGATATAACTGCTGGTCGTGGTTGTTAAAATCGTAGTCGGTTTGTTATAATGATTGTCGTGGTCATATAACTGGGCGGTCGCGGTTGTTATAACTGCGTCGTTGCATTATAATACCGTTGTTATAATGGTACCGGCTATGATCATAGTCGGTTTCTATACCGCGGTCGTGGGTGTTATAATTATGTTCGTGGCTATGATCATAGTTGTGGTTCTTATAATCATGGTCGTGGTTATTATAATTATGGTCGTGGTTGTTATAATCTTGGTCGTGGTTGTTATAATCATGGGCGTGGTTGATGTAACCATGGACGTGATTATGATCATAGTCAAGGGTGATATAATCATGGTCGTGGTTGTTATAATCATGGTCATGGGTGATATTATCATGGTCGTGGTTGTTATAATCATAGTCGTCGTTGTTATAATCATGGCCGTTGTTGTTATAATCATGGTTGTGGTTATGATCATAGTCGTGATTGTTATAATCATGGTTTTGGTTGTTTTAATCATGGTTGTGGTTGTTATAATCATGGTCGTGGTTGTTATAATCATGGTCGTGGTTTCTACCAATCATGGTCGTGGTTGTTATAATCATGGTGTGGTTGTTATAATCATGGTCGTGGTTATAATCATAGTCGTGGTAGTTACTATCATGGTCGTTGTTGTTATAATTATGGTTGTGGCTATAATCATAGTCGTGGTTGTTATAATCATGGTCGTGGGTGATATTATCATGGTCTTGGTTGTTATAACGGTCTTGGTTGTTGTAATCATGGTTCTGGTTGTTATAATCATGGTCGTGGGTTGTTATAATTATGGTTGTGGCTATAATCATAGTCGTGGTTGTCATAATGATGGTCGTGGTTGTTATAATCATGGTCGTGGTTGTATAATCATGGTCGTGGTTGTTATAATCATGGTCGGTTGTTATAATCATAGTCGTGATTGTTATAATCATGTTTTGGTTGTTATAATCATGGTTGTGATTGTTATAATCATGGTCGGGTTGTTATAATCATCGTCGTGTTTGTTATAATCATGGTCGTGGTATATATCAAAGTCATCGTTGTTATAACTCGTCGTCGGTGATATAATCGTAGTCGTGGTTGTTTATAATATTGTCGTTGTTATAATCATGGTCGTGGTTGTTTTAATCATGGTCTTGGTTATGATCATGCTTGTGGTTTATGATCATAGTCGGTGTTATAATCATGGGATGTTATAATCATGGTCGAGGTTGTTATAATCATGCCGTTGTATGATCATAGTCGGCTTGTTATAATCAGGGTCGTGATTGTTATAATTATGGTCGTGGCTATGATCATAGTCGTGGTTGTTATAATCATGGTCGTGGTTGTTATAATCATGGTTGTGGTTGTTATAATCATGGTCGTGGTTGTTATAATCATGGTCGTAGGTGATATAATCATGGTCGTGGTTGTTATAATCGTGGTCGTTTGTTATAATGATTGTTGTGGTTGTTATAATCATGGTCGTGGTTATAATCATAGTCGGTTTTTATAATAATGGTCGTTTGTTTGTAATTTTGGTCGTGGCTATGATCATAGTCGAGGTTTATATAATCATGGTCGGATACGTCTTGGTCATAGTCGTGGTAGTTATAATCATGGTGTTGAATCATGAGTTCATGTTTGGAACAATCATGGTTTCTCATGTAGTGGGTTTATAATTATGGTCGGATCTGATCATAGTCGTGTTTTGTTATAATCATGGTCGTGGGTTTGTTTATGAGTTTGTTTATAAGTCATGGTCGTGGTTTTATAATCATGGTCGTGGTTTCTACAATCATGGTCGTAGTTATTTATAATCATGGTCGTGGGTGATATAATCATGGTCGTGGTTGTTATAATCGAGGTCGTGGTTTGTTATATAATTGTCGTGGTTGTTATAATCGTGGTCGTGGTTGTTATAATCATAGTAGTGGTTGTTATAATCATGGTCGTAGGTGAAATTATGATTGCCGTTGATATGAAGTCGTGTTTGTTATAATGATTGTTGTGGTTTAATCATGGTCGTGGTTGTTATAATCATAGTCGTGTTTATAATAATGGTCGTTTGTTATAATTATGAGATCAAGTCGATTTGATTATAGTTTGATCCTTGATATGTAATTATAATCATGATTCAGTCATTGGTTTTATAATCATGAGGTAGTTTTGGAAATTATGATTTCGTGGATTAGTCATAGTCGTGGTTTGTTATTATTATGTTTGGTTGTTAAAGTGGTCATGGTTTGTTATAATCATGGTCTGGTTTCTAAATCATGGTAGTGGGTGTTATAATCATGGTCGTAGTTGTTATAATCATGGTTGTGATTCTTATAATCATGGTTGTGGTTTTAATCAAAGTCGTGGTTGTTATAATCATGGTCGTGGTTATGATCATAGTCGTGGGTGTTATAATGCATGGTCGTGGATGTTATAATCATGGTCAGTTTATTATAATCATGGTTTGTTATGATCATGGTCTGGTTGTTATAATATCTCATGGTCGTGGTTGTGATTAGTCGGGCATTTATAAATCATGGTTGTGGTTATAATCATGGTCGTGGTTGTTATAATCTAATGCGTCGGTTTGTTATAATCATGGTCGTGGGTTAATCATGGTCGTGGTTGTTATAATCATGTGGTCGTGGTTATGGTCATAGTCGTGGTTGTTATAATCATGGTTGGGTGAAATATAATGGTCGTGGTTTTATAGTCATAGTCTTCATTGTTATAATCCTTGTCGTTTGGTATAATCGTGGTCGTGGTGTTATGATCAAAGTCGTGGTTGTTATAATCATGGTCGTGGAGTGTTATAATCATAGTAGTGGTTATTATAATCATGGTTTCGGTGATATAATCGTGAGTCGTTGTTATAATCATGGTCGTGGTTGTTATAATCATGGTCTTGGTTATGATCATGCTCATTTGTTTATGATCATAGTCGTAGGTGATATAATCATGGTCGTGGTTGTTATAATCATGGTCGTGGTTGTTATAATCATCGTCGTGTTTGTTATAATCATGGTCGTGGTTATGATCAAAGTCGTGGTTGTTATAATCATGGTCGTGAGTGTTATAATCATAGTAGTGGTTATTATAATCATGGTCTTCGGTGATATAATCGTAGTCGTGGTTGTTATAATCATGGTCGTGGTTATTTATAATCATGGTCTTGGTTATGATCATGTTCGTTGTTTATGATCATAGTCGTAGGTGTTATAATCATGGTCGTGGTTGTTATAATTATGGTCGTGGTTGTTATAATTATGGTCGTGGCTATGATCATAGTCGTGGTTGTTATAATCATGGTTGTGGTTGTTATAATCATGGTCGTGGTTGTTATAATCATGGTCGTGGGTTTCTAAATCATGGTCGTTAGTTGTTATAATCATGGTCGTGGGTGATATAATCATGGTCGTGGTTGTTATAATCGAGGTCGTGGTTGTTATACAAATTGTCGTGGTTATAATCATGGTCGTGGTTGTTATATTCTTAGTAGTGGTTGTTATAATCATGGTCGTAGGTGATATAATCATGGTCGTGGTTGTTATAATCGTGGTCGTGGTTGTTATAATGATTGTCGCGGTTGTTATAATCATGGTCGTGGTTGTTATAATCATAGTCTTGGTTTTTGTAATCATGGTCGTTGTTGTTATAATTATGGTCGTGGCTATGATCATAGTCGTGGTAGATATAATCTTGGTGTGGTTGTTATAATCATAGTCGTTGTTTTTATAATCATGGTCATTGTTGTTATAATTATGTTCGTGGCTATGATCGAAGTCGTGGTTGTTATAATCATGCTCATGGTTGTTAATCATGGTCATGGTTGTTATAATCATGGTCCAGGTTTCTATACTCATGGTAGTGGGTGTTATAATCATGGTCGTAGTTGTTATAATCATGGTTGTGGTTATGATCATAGTCGTGGTTGTTATAATCATGGTCGTGGTTATGATCATAGTCGTGGTTGTTATAATCATGGTCGTGGTTGTTATAACATGGTTGTGGTTGTTATAATCATTGTCGTGGTTGTTATAATCTTGGTCGTTGTTGATATAATCATGATCGTGGTTGTTATAATCATAATCGTGGTTGTTATAATCATGGCCGTGGTTGTTGTAATCATCGTCGCGGTTGTTATAATCATGGTCGTGGTTGTTATAATCATTTATGGGTGATATTATCATGGTCGTGGTTGTTATAATCATATTCGTCGTTGTTATAATCATGGCCGTGGTTGTTATAATCATGGTTGTGGTTATGATCATATTCGTGATTGTTATAATCATGATTTTGGTTGTTATAATCATGGTTGTGGTTGTTATAATCATGGTCGTGGTTGTTATAATCATGGTCGTGGTTTCTACAATCATGGTCGTGGTTGTTATAATCATGGTTGTGGTTTCTACAATCATGGTCGTGGTTGTTATAATCATGGTTGTGGTTGTTATAATCATGGTCGTGGTTATAATCATAGTCGTGGTAGTTACTATCATGGTCGTTGTTGTTATAATTATGGTTGTGGCTATAATCATAGTCGTGGTTGTTATAATCATGGTCGTGGGTGATATTATCATGGTCTTGGTTGTTATAATCATGGTCTTGGTTGTTGTAATCATGGATCTGGTTGTTATAATCATGGTCGTGGTTGTTATAATTATGGTTGTGGCTATAATCATAGTCGTGGTTGTCATAATGATGGTCGTGGTTGTTATAATCATGGTCGTGGTTGTATAATCATGGTCGTGGTTGTTATAATCATGGTCGTGGTTGTTATAATCATAGTCGTGATTGTTATAATCATGGTTTTGGTTGTGATAATCATGGTTGTGATTGTTATAATCATGGTCGTGGTTGTTATAATCATCGTCGTGTTTGTTATAATCATGGTCGTGGTTATTATCAAAGTCGTCGTTGTTATAATCATGGTCGTCGGTGATATAATCGTAGTCGTGGTTGTTATAATCATTGACGTGGTTGTTATAATCATGGTCGTGGTTGTTTAATTGTTATAATCATGGCAGAAGTTTCTACAATTATGGTCGTGGATGTTATAATCATGTTCATTGGTAGTTATAATCATGAATTGTGGTTATTTATAATCATGGTCGTGGTTGTTATAATTATGGTCGTGGTTGATATAATCTTAAATGTGGTTGTTATAATCCATGGTCGTGATTAATATAATCATGAATTAAGTAGTTGTTATAATCATAGTCGTAGTTTAGTATAATCGCTGGTTGTGGTTATAGATATAGTCGTGGTTATTATAATCATAGATGCATAGTTGTTATAATCATGAATTAGTAGTTTGTTATAATCATGGTCGTGGTTATGATCATGCCGTGGTTTTATGATCACAGTCGTAGGTGTTATAATCATGGTCATCGATATAATCATAGTCGTGGTTTTATAATCGTGGTCGTTGCTATATAATTATGCTCGTGTCTAGTCATAGTCGTGGTTGTTATAATCATGGTCGTGATTGTTAAAATGTAATTAGTGGTTATTCTATTCATAGTCGTGGTTATGATCATGCCCGTGGTTTTATGATCATAGTCGAAGATGTTATAATCATAGTCAAGTGGGTGATATAATCGCCAGATTGCTTAGTTGTTATAATCATAGTCGTGTTTGTTATAATCATTGTCGATGTTGTTAAAATTATGGTCGTGGCTATGATCATAGTGGTAGTGGTTATAATAATGAGTAAGTGTTTGTTAGAAACATGGTGCGTGGTTATGATCATAGTCGTGATAGTTATAATCATGGTCGTTCTTGTTATGATTATATAATTGCGTGGTTATGATCTCATAGTCGTGGTTGTTATAATCATGGTGTGGTTGTTATAATCATGTTCGTGGTTGTTATATTCATGGTCGTGGTTGTTATAATCATGGTCGTGGTTTCTACAATCATGAATTAAGTGGTTGTTATAATCATGGTCGTGGTTGTGATAATCATTGTTACATTTGTTGTTATAATTATGGTCGTGGCTGAAGTCATAGTGGTAGTTGTTATAATGCGTATAGTTGTTATAATAATCATGTTAAGTAGTTGTTATAATCAAAGGTCATGGTTGTTATAATCATGATTAAATGGTTTTTGTACAATCATGGTCGTGGTTGTTATAATTATTGTCGTGTGATTTGTTATAATCATGGTAGGTAGTTGGGTGTTATAATCATGGTCGTGGTTGTTATAATCATGGTCGTGGTTATTATAATCATGGTCGTTGTTGTTAAAATCGTGGTTGTGTTGTTATATATATTGGTTATGATCATAGTATTTATAATCATGGTGTGGTTGTTATAATCATGGTCGTGGCTATGATCATAGTCGTGTTGTTATAATCATGGTCGTGGTATTAAATCATGGTCGTGTTTTATAATTTTGGTCGTGGTTGTTATAATCATGGTCGTGGTTGTTATAATCATGGTCATGGTTATGATCATAGTCGTGGTAATTATAATTATGGTCGTTGTTGTTATAATTATGGTCGTGGTATGTTCATAGTTGTGGTTGTTATAATCATTGTCGTGGTTGTTATAATCAAGATTGTGGTTTTATAATCATGGTCGTGGTTTCTGCAATCATGGTTGTGGTTGTTATAATCATTATCGTGGTTGTTATAATCATGGTCGTGGTTATTAGAATCATGGTCGTGGTTATGATCATAGTCATGGTAGTTATAATCATGGTGTGGTTGTTATAATCATGGTTGTGATTGTTATATTCATGGTTGTGGTTGTTATAATCATGGTAGTGGTTGTTATAATCATGGTTGTGGTTGTTATAATTAAGGTCGTGGTTGTTATAATCATGGTCGTGGTTGTTAGAATCATAGTCGTGGTTATGATCATGCGTGGTAGTTATAATCATGGTATGGTTGTTATAATCATAGTGTGGTTTTTATAATCGTGGTCGTTGTTGTTATAATTATGGTCGTGTCTATGATCATAGTCGTGTTTGTTATAATCATGGTCATGATTGTTTATAATTATGGTCGTGGTTGTTATATTCATAGTCGTGGTTTCTAAAATCATGTTCGTGGTTGTTATAATCATGGTCGTGGTTGTTATAATCTGGCCGTAGTTCTATTCATGGTCGTGGTTGTTATAATCATGTTAGGTGGTAGTTATAATCATGGTGTGGTTGTTATAATCATGGTCGTGGTTGTTATAATCATGGTCGTGGTTGTTAAAATCTTAGTCATGCTTGTTATAATCATGGTCGTGGTTGTTATAATTATGGTCGTGGTTGTTATAATCATGGTCGTGGTTGTTATAATCATGGTCGTTGATGTTATAATTACGGTTGTGGCTATGTTCATAGTCGTGGTTGTTATAATCATGGTTGTGATTGTTATAATCATGGTCGTGGTTGTTATAATCATCGTCGTGGTTGTTATAATCATGGTCGTGGTTATGATCAAAATCGTGGTTTTAAATCATGGTTGTGGGTGTTATAATCATAGTAGTGGTTGTTATAATCATGGTCGTCGGTGATATAATCATAGTCGTGGTTGGTATAATCATATTCGTGGTTGTTATAATCATGGTCGTGCTTGTTATAATCATGCTCCTGGTTTATGATCATAGTCGTAGGTGTTATAATCATGCTCGGGGTGATATAATCATAGTAGTGGTTGTTATAATCATGGTGTGGTTGTTATAATCATGTTCGTGGTTATTATAATCATGGTCGTTGTTGTTAAAATCGTGGTCGTGGTTGTTAGAATCATGGTCGTGGTTATCATCATAGTCGTGGTAGTTATAATCATGGTCGTTCTTGTTATGATTATGGGTGGTATGATCATAGTCGTGGTGGTTATAATAATGGTCGTGGTTGTTAGAAACATGGTCGTGGTTATGATCATAGTCGTGATAGTTATAATCATGGTCGTTCTTGTTATGATTATGGTCGTGGTATGATCATAGTCGTGGTTGTTATAATCATGGTCGTGGTTGCTATAATCATGTTCGTGGTTGTTATATTCATGGTCGTGGTTGTTATAATCATGGTCGTGGTTTCTACAATCATGGTCGTGGTTGTTATAATCTTGGTCGTGGTTGTGATAATCATTGTCGTTGTTGTTATAATTATGGTCGTGGCTATGATCATAGTCGTGGTTGTTATAATCATGTCGTGTTTATGATCAAAGTCGAGGTTGATTAATCATGGTCGTGGTTATGATCATAGTCGTGGTTGTTATAATCATGGCTGTGGTTATGATCATAGTGTGGTTGTTATGATCATGGTCGTGGTTATGATGATAGTCGTTGTTGTTATAATCATGGTGTGGTTGTTATAATCATGGTCGTGGTTGTTATAACATGGTGGTGGTTGTTATAATCATGGTCGTGGCTGTTATAATCATGGTTGTGGCTATGATCACAGTCGTGGTTGTTATAATCATGGTCGTGGTTGTTATAATCATAGTCGTGGTTGTTATAATCGTTGATATAATCATGGTCGTGGTTATGATCATAGTCGTGTTGGTTATAATCATGGTCGTGGTTGTTAGTATCATGGTCGTGGTTATGATCATAGTCGTGGTTGTTTTAACCATTGTCGTGGTTATTATAATCATGTTCATGGTTGTTATAATGAAGGTCGTGTTTGTTATAATCATTGTCGTGGTTTCTGTCATGATCATGGTCGGTGTTATGATCATTGTCGTGGTTGTTATAATCATTTTCTTGGTTGTTAAATCATGGTTGTGGTTATGATCATAGTCGTGGTATTTATAATCATATTGTGGTTGTTATAGTCATGATTGTGGTTGTTATATTCATGGTCGTGGTTGTTATAATCATGGTAGTGGTTGTTATAATCATGGTTGTGGTTGTTATAATCATGGTCGTGGTTGTTATAATCATGTTCGTGGTTGTTACAATCATGGTCGTGGTTGTTATAATTATGGTCGTGGCTGTGATCATAGTTGTTGTTGATATAATCATGATCGTGGTTGTTATAATCATGTTCGTGGTTGTTATATTCATGGTCGTGGTTGTTATAATCATGTTCGTGGTAGTTATAATCATGCTGTGGTTGTTATAATCATGGTCGTGGTTGTTATAATCATGGTCGTGGTTGATATAATCTTAAATGTGGTTGTTATAATCATGGTCATGGTTGGTATAATCATGGTTGTGGTTATGATCATAGTCGTGGTTGTTATAATCATGGTCATGGTTGTTATAATCATGGTCGTGGTTGTTATAATCATGGTCGTGGTTATGATATCATGCCCGTGGTTTTATGATCACAGTCGTACGTGTTATAATCATGGTCATCGGTTGATATAATCATAGTGTGGTTTTTATAATGGTAGTCGTTGCTGTTATAATTATGGTCGTGTCTATGATCATAGTCGTGGTTGTTATAATCATGGTCGTGATTGTTATAATCATGGTCGTGGTTGTTATAATCATGGTCGTGGTTTCTATAATCATGGTCGTGGGTGTTATAATTATGGTCATGGCTATGATCATAGTTGTGGTTGTTATAATCATGGTGATGTTTGTTATAATCATGTTTGTGGTTGTTATAATCATGGTCGTGGTTGTTATAATCATGGCCGTAGTTTCTGAATCATGGTCGTGGTTTTAATAATCATGTTCGTGGTAGTTATAATCATGGTGTGGTTGTTATAATCATGGTCGTGGTTGTTATAATCTTAGTCGTGGTTGATATAATCATGGTCGTGGTTGTTATAATTATGGTCGTGGTTATAATCATGGTCGTGGTTGTTATAATATCATGGTTGTGAATATGATCATAGTCGTGGTTGTTATAATCATGGTCGTGGTTGTTATAATTATGGTCGTGATTGTTATAATCATGGTCGTGGTTGTTATAATCATGGTTGTGAATATGATCATAGTCGTGGTTGTTATAATCATTGTCGTGGTTTCTACAATCATGGTCGTGATTGAAATAATTTTAGTCGTGGTTATTATAATCATGGTCTGTGGTTGTTATAATCATTGTTGTGGTTGTTATAATCATGGACGTGGTTATGATCATGCCCGTGGTTATGATCATGCCATGGTTTATGATTATAGTCGTGGGTGTTATAATCATGGTCGTGGGTGTTATAATCATAGTCGTAGTTGTTATAATCATGTTCGTAGTTGTTATAATATAGTCGTGGTTTCATAATCTTAGTCGTTGTTGTTATAATTATGGTCGTGGCTATGATTATAGTTGTGAGTGGTTATAATCATGGTTTTGGTTGTTAGAATCATGGCGTGGTTATGATCATAGTCGTGATAGTTATAATCATGGTCGTTGTTGTTATAATTATGGTCATGGCTATGATCATAGTCGTGGTTGTTATATTCATGGTCGTGGTTGTTTATAATCATGGTCGTGGTTGTTATAATCATAGTCGTGGTTTCTATAATCATGGTAGTGTGTGTTATAATCATGGTCGTGGTTGTTTAATCATGGTTGTGGTTGATATAATCATGGTCATGGTTATGATCATAGTCGTGGTTGTTATAATCATGGTTGTGGTTATGATCATAGTCGTGGTTGTTATGATCATTTCGTGGTTATGATCTAGTCGTGGTTGTTATAATCATGGTGTGGTTGTTATAATCATGGCCGTGGTTGTTATGACATGGTTGTGGTTGTTTCATCATGGTTGTGGTTGTTATAATCTGGTTGTGGTTATTATAATCATGGTCTTGGTTGTTATAATCATGGTCGTTTCATAGTCATAGTCGTGGTTGTTATAATCATGGTCGTGGTTGTTATAATCATAGTCGTGGTTGTTATAATCATGACCGTGGTTGTTATAATCATGGCCGTGGTTTCAACAATCATGGTAGTGGTTGTTATAATCATGGTTGTGGTTGTTATAATCATGGTTTGGTTGTTATAATCATGGTCGTTGGTTGCTATAACATGGTTTTGGTTGTTATAATCATGGTCGTGAATTTATTTATAATCATGGTCAGGTTATGATCATAGTCGTGGTTGTTGTAATCATGGTCTATTATCAAGTTTTGTCAACTGGTTGTTATAAATTATCCATAATCAGTGGCTGTTATTATAATCAAGTAGTTGTTAGAATCATGGTCGTTGTTGTTATAATTATGGTCGTGGTTGTTATAATCATGGTTGTCGTTATGATCATTCCCGTGGTTTATGATCATAGTCGTAGGTGTTATAATCATGGTCATGGGTGAAATAATCATAGTCATAGTTGTTATAATCATGGTCGTGGTTATGATCATAGTCGTGGTTGTTATAATCATGGTCGTGGTTGTTATAATCATAGTCGTGGTTTTTATATTCGTGGTCGTTGTTGTTATAATTATGGTCGTGGCTATAATCATAGTTGTGGTTGTTGTAAACATGGTCATGGACGTTATAATCATGTTCGTGGTTGTTATAATCATGGCCGTGGTTTCTACAATCATGGTCGTGGTTGTTATAATCATGGTCGTGGTTGCTATAATCATGGTCGTGGTTGTTAGAATCATGGTCGTGGTTATGATCATAGTCGTGGTAGTTATAATCATGGTGTGGGTGTTATAATCATGGTCGTGGTTGTTATAATCATGGCCGTGGTTGTTATAATCTTGGTCGTGGTTTTTATAATCATAGTCGTGGTTTTTATAATCATGGTGTTGTTGTTATAATCATGGTCGTTGGTGATATAATCATGGTCGTTGTTGTTATAATCATAACCGTGGTTGTTATAATCATGGCCGTGGTTTTATAATTATGGTTGTGGTTATGATGAAAGTCGTGATTGTTATAATCATGGTCTTGGTTGTTATAATCACATTTGTGGTTGTTAAAACATGGTTGTGGTAGTTATAATCATGGTCGTGGGTGTTATAATCATGGTCGTGGTTGCTATATTTATGGTCGTGGCTATGATCATAGTCGTGGTTGTTATAATCATGGTCGTGGCTGTTATAATCATGGTTGTGTTTGTTATAATCATGGTCGTGGTTGTTATAATCATGGTCGTGGTTATGATCAAAGTCGTGGTTGTTATAATCATGGTCGTGGTTATGATCATAGTCGTGGTTGTTATAATCATGGTCGTGGTTATGATCATGGTCGTGGTAGTTATAATCATGGTCGTTGTTGTTATAATTATCGTCGTGGCAGTGATCATAGTCGTGGTTGTTATAATCATGGTCGTGGTTGTTATAATCATGATCGTGGTTGTTATAATCATGGTCGCGGTTGTTTTAATCATGGTCGTGGTTATGATCATGCCCGTGGTTTATGATCATAGTCATAGGTGTTATAATCATGGTCGTGGGTGATATAATCATAGTCGTAGTTGTTATAATCATAGTCGTGTTTGTTATAATCATGGTCGTATGTGTTTTAATCATAGTCGTGGTTTTTATAATCATGGTCGTTGTTGTTAAAATTATGGTCGTGGCTATGATCATAGTCGTGGTGGTTATAATCATGGTCGTGGTTGTTATAATCATGCTCGTGGTTGTTATAATCATGGTCGTGGTTGTTATAATCATGTTCGTGGTTGTTAGAATCATGGTCGTGGTTATGATCATAGTTGTGTTAGCTATAATCATGGTGTGGTTGTTATAGTCATAGTCGTGGTTTTCATAATCATGGTCGTTGTTGTTATAATTAATGTCGTGGCTATGATCATAGTCGTGGTTGTTATAATTATGGTCGTGGTTATAACCAAAGTCGTGGTTTGTTATAATCATGGTCGTGGTTATGATCATAGTCGTGGTTGATATAATCATCGTTGTGGTTATGATCATAGTCGTGGTTGTTATGATCATGGTCGTGTGTATGATCATAATCGTGGTTGTTATAATCATGGTTGGGTTGTTATAATCATGGTCGTGGTTGTTATAACATGGTTGTGGTTGTTATAATCATGGTCGTGGTTGTTATAATCATGGTCGTGGCTATGATCATAGTCGTGGTTGTTATAATCATGGTCGTGGTTGTTATAATCATGGTCGTGGTTTTATAACATGGTTGTGGTTGTTATAATCATGGTCGTGGTTATGATCATAGTTGTGGTTGTTATAACCATTGTCGTGATTGTTATAATCATGTTCGTGGTTGTTATAATCATGGTCGGTTGTTATAATCATGGTCGTGATTTCTATAATCATGGTCGTGGTTGTAATAATCATTGTCGTGATTGTTATAATTATGGTCGTGGTTGTTAGAATCATGGTCGTGGTTATGATCATAGTCGTGGTAGTTATAATCATGGTGTGGTTGTTGTAATCATGGTTGTGGTTGTAATAATTTAAGGTCGTGGTTGTTATAATCATGGTAGTGGTTGTTATAATCATGGTTGTGGTTGTTATAATCATGGGCGTGGTTGTTATAATCATGGTCGTGGTTTCTACAATCATTGTCGTGGTTGTTATAATCATGATCGTTTTTGTTATAATTATGGTCGTGGCTCTGATCCTAGTCGTGGTTGTTATAATGATGGTCGTGGTTGTTATAATCATGGTTGTCGTTATGATGATGCCCGTGGTTTATGATCATAGTCGTAGGTGTTATAATCATGGTCGTGGGTGAAATAATCATAGTCATAGTTGTTATAAAAATAGTCGTTTTTGTTATATTCATTGTCGTAGTTGTTATAATCTTAGCCGTGGTTTTTATAATTATGGTCGTGGTTGTTAGAATCATGGTCGTGGTTATGATCATGGTCGTGATAGTTATAATCATGGTCGTTGTTGTTATAATTATGGTCGTGGCTATGATCATAGTCGTGGTTGTTATAATCATGGTCGTGGTTGTTATAATCATAGTCGTGGTTTTAATATTCGTGGTCGTTGTTGTTATAATTATGGTCGTGGCTATGATCATAGTCGTGGTTGTTATAATCATGGTCGTGGTTATGATCATAGTCGTGGTAGTTAAAATCATGGTCGTGGTTGTTAAAATCATAGTCGTGGTTTTTATAATCATGGTCGTTGTTGTTATGATTATGGTCGTGGCTATGATCATAGTCGTGGTTGTTATAATCATGGTCGTGGTTATGATCAAAATCGTCGATGTTATAATCATAGTCGTGGTTGTTATAATCATGGTCGTGGTTTTTATATGCGTGGTCGTAGTTTTTATAATTATGGTCGTGGCTATGATCATAGTTGTGGTTGTTATAAACATGGTCGTGGATGTTATAATCATGTTCGTGGTTATTATAATCATGGTCGTGGTGGGTATAATCATGTCCATGGTTATTATAATCATGGTCGTGGTTGTTATAATCATGGTCATGGGTGATATAATCATGCCTTCTGTTGTTATAACCATATCCGTGGTTGTTATAATCATGGCCGTGGTTTTATAATCATGGTCGTGGTTATGATCATAGTCGTGATTGTTATAATCATGGTCTTGGTTGCTATAATCATGGTTGTGGTTGTTATAACATGGTTGTGGTAGTTATAATCATGGTCGTGGTTGTTATAATCATGGTCGTGGGTAATATAATCATGGTCGTTGTTGTTATAATCATAACCGTGGTTGTTATAATCATGGTCGTGGTTGTTATAATCATGGTCGTGGTAGTTATAATCATGGTGTGGTTGTTATAATCATAGTCGTGGTTTTTATAATCGTGGTCGTTGTTGTTATAACTATGGTCGTGGCTATGATCATAGTCGTGATTGTTATAATCATGGTCGTGGTTGTTTTAATCATGGTCGTGGTTGTTATAATCATGGTCGTGGTTTCTATAATCATGGTCGTGGGTGTTATAATTATGGTCGTGGCTATGATCATAGTTGTGGTTGTTATAATCATGGTCGCGGTTGTTATAATCATGTTTGTTGTTGTTATAATCATGGTCGCGGTTGTTATAATCATGTTCGTGGTTGTTATAATCATGGCGGTGCTTTCAACAATCATGGTCGTGGTTTTTATAATCATGGTCGTGGATGTTATAATCATGGTCGTGATTATAATCATGGTCGTGGTTGTTATAATCAGGTCGGTTGTTATAATCAGGTCGTGGTTTCTATAATCATGGTAGTGGGTGTTATAATCATGGTCGTGGTTGTTATAACTCGGTTGTGGTTGTTATAAGGTCATGGTCGTGGTTGTTATAATCATGGTCGTTAAGATTATGGTGTCGTGGTTGTTATAATCATGGTCGTGGTTGTTATAAATGGTTGTGGTTGTTATAATCATGTGTGGTTGTTATAATCATGGTCGTGGTTGTTATAACATGGTTGTGGTTGTTATAATCATGGTCGTGTTTGTTATAACATGGTTCGTGGTTGTTATAATCATGGTCGTGGTTTCTTCAATCATGGTCGTGGTTGTTATAATCATTGTCGTGGTTGTTATAATCATGGTCGCAGTTGTTAGAATCATGGACGTGGTTATGTTCATAGTCGTGGTAGTTATAATCATGGTCGTGGTTGCTATAATCATAGTCGTGGTTTTTATAATCGTGGTCATTGTTGTTATAATTATGGTCGTGGCTATGATCATAATCGTGGTTGTTATAATCATGGTCGTGGTTGTAATAATCATGGTCGTGGGTGTTATAATTATAGTCGTGGCTATGATCATAGTCTTGGTTGTTATAATCATGGTGTGGTTGTTATAATCATAGTCGTGGTTTTTATAATCATGGTCGTTGTTGTTATAATTGTGGTCGTGGGTATGATCATAGTCGTGGTTGTTATAATCATGGTCGTGGTTATGACCAAAGTCGTCGTTGTTATTATCATGGTCGTGGACATGATCATAGTCGTGGTTGTTCTAATCATGGTTGTGGTTATGATCATAGTCGTGGTTGTTATGATCATGGTCGTGGCTATGATCATAGTCGTGGTTGTTATACTCATGGTGTAGATGTTATAATCATGGTCGTGGTTGTTATAACATGGTTGTGGTTGTTATAATCATGGTCGTGGTTTTTATAACATGGTTGTGGTTGTTATAATCATGGTCGTGGTTATGATCAAAGTCGTGGTTGTTATAATCATGGTCGTGGTTAAGATCATAGTCGTGGTTGTTATAATCATGGTGTGGTTGTTATAATCATGGTCGTGGTTGTTATAACATGGTTGTGGTTGTTATAATCATGGTCGTGGTTGTTATAATCATGGTCGTGGCTGATATAATCATGGTTGTGGTTGTTATAATCATAGTCGTGGTGGTTATAATCATGGTCGTGGTTGTTAGAATCATGGTCGTCGTTATGATCGTAGTCCTTGTACTTATAATCATTTTCGTTGTTGTTATAATTATGGTCGTGGCTATGATCATAGTTGTGGTTGTTATAACCATTGTCGTGGTTGTTATAATCATGTTCGTGGTTGTTATAATCATGGTCGTGGTTTCTTCAATCATGGTCGTGGTTGTTATAATCATGGTCGCGGTTGTTAGAATCATGGTCGTGGTTATGTTCATAGTCGTGGTAGTTATAATCATGGTCGTGGTTGCTATAATCATAGTCGTGGTTTTTATAATCGTGGTCGTTGTTGTTATAATTATGGTCGTGGGTATGATCATAGTCGTGGTTGTTATAATCATGGTCGTGGTTGTTATAATCATAGTCGTGGTTTTTATATTCGTGGTCGTTGTTGTTATAATTATGGTCGTGGCTATGATCATAGTTGTGGTTGTTATAAACATGGTCGTGGATGTTATAATCATGTTCGTGGTTGTTATAATCATGGCCGTGGTTTCTACAATCATGGTCGTCGTTGTTATAATCATGGTCGTGGTTGCTATAATCGTGATCGTGGTTGTTAGAATCATGGTCGTGGTTATGATCATAGACGTGGTAGTTTTAATCATGGTGTGGGTGTTATAATCATGGTCTTGGTTGTTATAATCATGGTCGTGGTTGTTATAATCTTGGTCGTGGTTGTTATAATCATAGTCGTGGTTTTTATAATCATGGTGTGGTTGTTATAATCATGGTCGTGGGTGATATATTCATGGTCGTTGTTGTTATAATCATAACCGTTGTTGTTATAATCATGGCCGTGGTTTTATAATCATGGTCGTGGTTATGATCAAAGTCGTGATTGTTATAATCATGGTCTTGGTTATTATAATCACATTTGTGGTTGTTATAACATGGTTGTGGTAGTTATAATCATGGTCGTGGTTGTTATAATCATGGTCGTGGTTGCTATAATCATGGTCGTGGTTATGATCATGCTCGTGGTTTATGATCATAGTCGTAGATGTTATAATTATGGTCGAGGGTGATATAATCATATTAGTGGTTGTTATAATCATGGTCGTGGATGTTATATTCATGGTCGTGGTTGTTATAATTATGGTCGTGGCTATAATCATAGTCGTGGTTGTTATAATCATGGTCGTGGCTGTTAAAATCATGGTTGTGTTTGTTATAATCATGGTCGTTGGTTGTTATAATCATGGTCGTGGTTTCTACAATCATGGTCGTGGTTGTTATAATCATGGTCGTTGTTTTTATAATCATGGTCGTGGTTGTTAGAATCATGGTCGTGGTTATGATCATAGTCGTGGTAGTTATAATCATGGTCGTTGTTGTTATAATCATGGTTGTGTTTGTTATAATCATGGTCGTGGTTTAATCATGGTCGTGGTTGTTATGCCGTTATAATCATGGTCGTGGTTGTTATAACCATGGTCGTGGTTGTTAGAATCATGGTCGGGTTATGATCATAGTCGTGGTAGTTATAATGGCGAATGGTTGTTATAACATGGTTGTGGTTGTTATAATCATGGTCGTGGTTGTTATAATCATGGTCGTGGTTATGATCATAGTCGTAGTTGTTATAATCATAGTGTGGTTGTTATAATCATGGTCGTGATTGTTAAAACATGTTTGTGGTTGTTAAAATCATGGTCGTGGTTGTTATAATCATGGACGTCGGTGATATAATCATAGTAGTGGTTGTTATAATCATTGTCGTGGTTGTTATAATCATGGTCGTGGTTGTTGTAATCATTGTCGTGGTTATGATCATGCTCATGGTTTATGATCGTAGTCGTAGGTGTTATAATCATGGTCGTGGGTGATATAATCATAGTAATTGTTGTTATAATCATGTTCGTGGTTGATATAATTATGGTCGTGGCTATGATCATAGTCTTGGTTGTAATAATCATGGTCCTGGTTGTTATAATCATGGTTGTGTTTGTTATAATCATGGTCGTGGTTGTTATAATCATGTTCGTGGTTTCTACAATCATGGTCGTGGTTGTTATAATCATGGTCGTGGCTGTTATAATCATGGTCGTGGTTGTTAGAATCATGGTCGTGGTTATGATCATAGTCGTGGTAGTTATAATCATGGTCGTTGCTGTTTTAATTATGGTCGTGGCACTGATCATAGTCGTGGTTGTTATAATGATGGTCGTGGTTGTTATAATCATGGTTGTCGGTATGATCATGCCCGTGGTTTATGATCATAGTCGTAGGTGTTATAATCATGGTCGTGGGTGATATAATCATAGTCATAGTTGTTATAATAATAGTCGTTTATGTTATAATCATGGTCGTATTTGTTGTAATCTTAGTCGTGGTTTTTATAATCATGGTCGTGGTTGTTAGAATCATGGTCGTGGTTATGATCATAGTCGTGATAGTTATAATCATGGTCGTTGTTGTTATAATTATGGTCTTGGCTATGATCATAGTTGTGGTTGTTATAATCATGGTCGTGGTTGTTATAATCATAGTCGTGGTTTTTATATTCGTGGTCGTTGTTGTTATAATTATGGTCTTGGCTATGATCATAGTTGTGGTTGTTATAAACATGGTCGTGGATGTTATAATCATGTTCGTTGTTGTTATAATCATGGTCGTGGTTGTTATAATCATGGCCGTTTTTGTTAGAATCATGGTCGTGGTTATGATCATAGTCGTGATAGTTATAATCATGGTCGTTGTTGTTATAATTATGGTCGTGGCTATGATCATAGTCGTGGTTGTTATAATCATGGTCGTGGTTGTTATAATCATGTTCGTGGTTGTTATAATCATGGTCGTGGATGTTATAATCATGGTCGTTGTTTCTACAATCATGGTCGTGGTTGTTATAATCATGGTCGTGGTTGTGATAATCATGGTAGTGGTTGTTAGAATCATGGTCGTGGTTATGATCATAGTCGTTTTAGTTATAATCATGGTGTGGTTGTTATAATCATAGTCTTCTTTTTTATAATCATGGTCGTTGTTGTTATAATTATGGTCGTGTCTACGATCATAGTCGGCCGTTACAACGCATCGCCGCGATCCTTCCGGCTGTTATCGTGTTGCGATCATAGTCGGCCGTCCCATACCAAACGCTGATCATACGCCATGACCATGGCCGACCAGCCCACTGTTATAATCATGGTGTGGTTGTTATAATCATGGTCGTGGTTGTTATAACATGGTTGTGGTTGTTATAATCATGGTCGTGGTTATGATCATAGTCGTGGTTGTTATAAGCATGGTCGTGATTGTTATAACATGTTTGTGGTTGTTATAATCATGGTCGTGGTTGTTATAATCATGGACGTGGGTGATAAAATCATGGTTGTGGTTGTTATAATCATAGTCGTGGATATTATAATCATGGCCGTGGTTTTTATAATCATGGTCGTGGTTATGATCATAGTCGTGATTGTTATAATCATGTTCTTGGTTATGATCAAAGTTGTGGTTGTTATAATCATGGTGTGGTTGTTATAATCATGTCGTGGATTCTATAATCATGGTCGTAGTTGTTATAATCATGGTCGTGGTTGTTATAATCATGGTTGTGACTGTTATAATCATGGTCGTGGTTGTTATAATCTTCGTCGTGGTTGTTATAATCATGGTCGTGGTTATGATCAAAATCGTGGTTGTTTTAATCATGGCCCTGGGTGTTATAATCATAGTATTGGTTGTTATAATCATGGTCGTCGGTGATATAATCATAGTCGTGGTTGTTATAATCATTGTCGTGGTTGTTATAATCATGGTCGTGGTTGTTATAATCATGGTCGTGGTTATGATCATGCTCGTGGTTTATGATCATAGTCGTGGGTGTTATAATCATGGTCGTGGGTGATATAATCATAGTAGTGGTTGTTATAATCATGGTCGTGGTTGTTATAATCATGGTCGTGGTTGTTATAATTATGGTCGTGGCTATGATCATAGTCTTCATTGTTATAATCATTTTCGTGGTTTTTATAATCATGGTTGTGTTTGTTATAATCATGGTCGTGGTTGTTATAATCATGGTCGTGGTTTCTACAATCATGGTCGCGGTTGTTATAATCATGGTCGTGGTTGTTATAATCATGATCGTGGTTGTTAGAATCATGGTCTTGGTTATGATCATAGTCATGGTAGTTAGAATCATGGTCGTTGTTGTTATAATTATGGTCGTGGTTGTTATAATCATGGTTGTCGTTATGATCATTCCCGTGGTTTATGATCATAGTCGTAGGTGTTATAATCATGGTCATGGGTGAAATAATCATAGTCATAGTTGTTATAATCATGGTCGTGGTTATGATCATAGTCGTGGTTGTTATAATCATGGTCGTGGTTGTTATAATCATAGTCGTGGTTTTATAATCAAGTATCGTTGCTTTTGTTATAATTATGGTCGGGTATGATCATAGTCGTGGCTGTTATAATCATAACGTGGGTTGTTATAATCATAGTCGTTGTTTCTATAATCATGAAGTCGTTGTTGTTATAATTATGGTCGTGGCTATAATCATATAGTTGTGGTTGTTGTAAACATGGTCGTGACGTTGGTAATCATGTTCGTGGTTGTTATAATCATGCACGCGGGTTTCTACAATCATGGTCGACGTTACAATCATGGTCGTGGGTTGCTATAATCATGGTCGTGGTTGTTAGGAATCATGGTCGGGTTATGATCATAGTCGTGGTGTTATAATCATGGTTTGAGTGTTATAATCATGGTCGTGTTTGTTATAATCATGGCCGTGGTTGTTATAATCTTGGTCGTGGTTTTATAATCATAGTCGTGGTTGTTATAATCATGGTGTTGTTGTTATAATCATGGTCGTTGGTGATATAATCATGGTCGTTGTTGTTATAATCATAACTGTGGTTGTTATAATCATGGCCGTGGTTTTATAATCATGGTTGTGGTTATGATGAAAGTCGTGATTGTTATAATCATGGTCTTGGTTGTTATAATCACATTTGTGGTTGTTAAAACATGGTTGTGGTAGTTATAATCATGGTCGTGGGTGTTATAATCATGGTCGTGGTTGCTATATTTATGGTCGTGGTTATGTTCATAGTCGTGGTAGTTAAAATCATGGTCGTGGTTGCTATAATCATAGTCGTGGTTTTTATAATCGTGGTCGTTGTTGTTATAATTATGGTCGTGGCTATGATCATAGTCGTGGTTGTTATAATCATAACCGTGGTTGTTATAATCATGGCCGTGGTTTTATAATCATGGTTGTGGTTATGATGAAAGTCGTGATTGTTATAATCATGGTCTTGGTTTTATAATCATAGTCGTGAGTTGTTATAATCATGGTCGTGGTTTATAATCATTGTCGTGGTTGTTATAATCATGGTCGTGGTTGTTATAATCATGGTTCGTGGTTATTTATAATCCTGGTCGTGGTTGTTATAATCATGGTCGTGGTTTTTATAATCATAGTCGTGGTTTTTATAATCATGGTCGTTGTTGTTATAATCATGGTCGTGGTGCTATAATCATAGTCGTGGTTGTTATAATCATAGTCGTTTTGTTATAATCATGGTCTGGTTGTTTAATCATGGTCGTGGTTTTTATAATCATGGTCGTGGTTTAGTTATAATCATAGTCGTGGTTGCTATGATCATAGTCGTGGTTGTTAATCATGGTAGTTGTGGTTGTTATAATCATAGTCGTGGTTTTTATAATCATGCTCGTGGTTGTTATAATCATGGTCGTGGTTTTTATGATCATAGTCGTGGTTGTTATAATCATGGTCGTGGTTGTTATGATCATAGTCGTGGTTGTTATGATCATAGTCATGGTGTTATAATCATAGGCGGTTGTTATAATCATGGTCGTCGTTGTTATAATCATGGTCGTGGGTGCTATGATCATGGTCGTGTTGTTATGATCCATAGTCGTGGTTGTTATGATCAACGTCGTGGTTGTTATAATCATGGTCGTGGTTGTTATAATCATGGGCGTGGTTGTTATAATCATGGTCGTGGTTGTTATGATCATAGTCGTGGTTGTTATAATCATGGTCGGGTTATATAATCATGTCGTAGTTGTTATAATCATGAATTACGTTGTTATGATCATAGTCGTGGTTGTTTATAATCATAGTCGTGGTTGTTATATTCATGTACGTGGTTGTTATAATCATGGTCGTGGTTGTTATAATCATGGTCGTGGTTACTATAATCATGGTCGTGGTTGAGAAGTATAGTGATTGTTATAATCCTGTGTCGTGGTTGTTATAATCATGTTCGTAGTTTGTTATAATCTTGGTCGTGGTTATTTATAATCATGGTCGTGGTTGTAATAATCATTGTCGTGGTTATTAAATCATGGTTGGTTGTTATAATCATGTCGTGGTTGTTATAATCATAGTCATTGGTTTTTAATTATGGTCGTGGTTGTTATAATCATGGTCGTGGTTGTTATAATCATGGTCGTGGTTGTTATAATCATGGTCCTGGTTGTTATAATCATGGTCGTGGTTGTTATAATCATGGTCGTGGTTGTTAATAATCATGGTCGTGGTTTTTATAATCATGGTCGTGTTTGTTATAATCATAGTCGTTGTTGTTATAATCATGGTCGTGGCTATGATCATAGTCGTGGTTGTTATAATCATGGTCGTGGTTATAATCATAGTAGTGGTTGTTATAATCATGATTCGTGGTTATGATCATGGTCGTGGATGTTATAATCATGGTCGTGGTTATATAATCATAGTAGTTGTTATAATCATGGTCTGGTTGTTATAATCATGGATATGGTTATCATAGTCGTGGTTGTTATAATCATGGTCGGTTATGTTATAATCGTGGTCGTGTTGTAATAATCATGGTCGTGATTTTATAATCAAGGTCGTGGTTGTTATAATCATGGTCGTGGTTGTTATAATCATGGTCCTGGTTATTTATAATCATGATCCTGGTTATGAATCATGGTCGTGATTATTATAATCATGGTCGTGGTTGTTATAATCATGGTCGTGCTTGTAATAATCATAGTTGTGGTTGTTATAAT
>NW_024744491.1:0-9528 GCF_018991925.1 Homarus americanus
GATCTTTGTTATACTCCTTCAGGGGGCTTTGTTATACTCGTTCAGGTGACTTTGTTATACTCGATCAGGGGACTTTGTTATACTCGATCAGGGGGCTTTGTTATACCCGATGAGGGGACTTTGTTATACTCGATGAGAGGACTTTAATATACTCCATGAGGGGGCTTTGTTATACTCGATGAGGGGACTTTGTTATACTCGATTAGGGGACTTTGTCTATACTCGATGAGGGGGCTTTGTTATACTCGATAAGGGGCCTTTGTTATACTCGATGAGGGGACTTTGTTATACTCGATCAGGAGAATTTTTTATACTCGATCAGGGGACTTTGTTTTACTCGATCAGGGGACTTTGTTATACTCGATCAGGGGACTTTGTTATAGGTGATCAGGGCAGATTAGTGGACTTTGTTATACTCGATGAGGGACTTGAAAATACTCGATCAGGGGACATTGCTATACTCGATGAGGGGACTTTGTTATACTCGATCAGGGGAATTTGTTATACTTCCGATCAGGGGTCCTCGTTATACCTTGATATGTCTCGTTATATATACCCGATGGTGGACTTTCGTTAGTACCTGATGAGGGGGCTTTGTTATACTCGGATCAGGTGCACTTTTGTTATGTCATCAATCAGGGGACTTTGTTATACTCGATCAGGGGCCTTTGTTATACTCGATGAGGGGACTTTGTTATACTCTATCAGGGGACTTTGTTATACTCGATCAGGGGCCTTTGTTATACTCGATCGAAGGACTTTGTTATACTCAATATGGGGACTTTGTTATACTCGATCAGGGGCCTTTGTTATATTCGATCTGGACTTTGATATACTCGATAAGGGGCCATTGTTATATTCGATCAGGGGACTTTGTTATACTCGATAAGGGGACTTTGTTATACTCGATGAGGGGCTTTGTTGTACTCGATTAGGGGCCATTGTAATACTCGATAAGGGGCCATTGTTATACACGATCAGGGGACTTTGTTATACTCGATAAGGGGACTTTGTTATACTCGATGAGGGGCTTTGTTATACTTGATCAGGGGACTTTGTTGTACTCGATCAGGGGACTTTGTTATGCTCGACCAAGGGTCTTTGTTATACTGGATCAGTGGACTTTGTTATACTCTATCAGGGGACTTTGTTAAACTCGATGAGGGGCCTTTGTTTTACTCTATCAGGGGACTTTGTTATACTGGATCTGGGGACTTTTTTATCCTCGATCAGTTTTCTTTGTTATTCTTGATCAGGGGACTTGTTATACTCGACCAGGGGCCTTTGTTGTACTCGATAAGGGGCAGTTGTTATACTCGATTAGGGGACTTTGTTATACTCGATCAGGGGGGCCCTTTGTTATACTCGATGAGGGGACTTTGTTATACTCGATCAGGGGGCTTTGTTATACTTGATCAGGGGACTTTGTTATACTAGATGAGTGGACTTTGTAATACTCGATCAGGGGACTTTAATATACTCGATCAGGGGACTTTGCCTTACTCGATCAGGGAACTTTGTTATCCTCTATCAGGGGACTTTGTTATACTCGATCAGGCATCTTTCTTATACTCGTTCAGGGGGCTTTGTTATACTCGTTCAGGTGACTTTGTTATACTCGATAAGGGGACTTTGTTATACTCGATGAGGGGACTTTTTATACTCGATCAGGGGACTTTGCTATACTCGATCAGGTGAATTTGCTATACTCGATCAGGGGGCTTTGTTATACTCGATAAGGGGCCTTTGTTATACTCGATGAGGGGACTTTGTTATTCTCACTTAGGGGAATTTGTTATACTTGATGAGTGGACTGTTATACTCGATCAGGGGATTTTGTTATACTCGATGAGGGGCTTTGTTATTCTTGATGAGGGGACTTTGTTATACTCGATCAGGGGCCTTTGTTGTACTCGATGAGGGGCCTTTGTTGTACTCCATCAGGGGCCTTTGTTGTACTCGATCACGAGAGTTTGTTATACTCGATCAGGGGCCTTTATTACACTCGATCAGGAAACTTTGTTATGCTCGATAAGGGGCCTTTGTTATACTCGATCAGGGATCTTTGTTATACTCGTTCAGGGGGCTTTGTTATACTCGGTCATGTGACTTTGTTATACTCGATGAGGGGGCTGTGTTATACTCTATCAGGGGACTTTGCTATACTCGATCAGGGAAGTTTGTTATACTCGATAAGGGGCCTTTGTTATACTCGAGGAGGGGACTTTGTTATACTCGATCAAGGGAATTTGTTATACTCGATCAGGGGACTTTGTTTTACTCGATCAGGGGACTTTGTTATACTCGATCAGGGGACTTTGTTATAGTTGATCAGGGCAGATTAGTGGACTTTGTTATACTCGATGAGGGACTTTAAAATACTCGATCAGGGGACATTGATATACTCGATGAGGGGACTTTGTTATACTCGATCAGTGGAATTTGTTATACTCGATCCGGGGCCTTTGTTATACTCGATCAGGGATCTTTGTTATACTCGTTCAGGGGGCTTTGTTATACTTGGTCATGTGACTTTGTTATACTCGATGAGAGGGCTGTGTTATACTCTATCAGGGGACTTTGCTATACTCGATCAGGGAAGTTTGTTATACTCGATAAGGGGCCTTTGTTATACTCGATGAGGACTTTGTTATACTCGATCAGGGGAATTCGTATACTCGATCAGGGGACTTTGTTTTGCCTCGATCCGGGGATTTTGTTATACTCGATCAGGGGACTTTTGTTATACTCGATCAGGGGCTTTTCGTATACTCGATGAGGGACTTTGTTATACTCGATGAGGGACTTTAAAATACTCGATGAGGGGACATTGCTATACTCGATGAGGGGACTTTGTTATACTCGATCAGGGGAATTTGTTATACTCGATCAGGGGCCTTTGTTATACTCGATAAGAGGCCTTTGTTATACTCGATGAGGGGACTTTGTTATACACGATCAGGGAAATTTGTTATACTCGATCAGGGGACTTTGTTATACACAATCAGGGGACTTTTTTATACTCGATCAGGGGCCTTTGTTATACTCGATGAGGGGGCTTTGTTATACTCTATCAGGGGACTTTGTTATACGCGATCAGGAGACTTTCTTATTCTCAATCAGAGGACTTTGTTATACTCGATGAGTGGACTTTGTTATACTCGATCAGGGAATTTAATATACTCGATCAGGGGAATTTGCTATACCAATCAGGGGACTTTGTTATACTCGATCAGCGGACTTTGTTATACTCTATCAGGGGACTTTGTTATACTCGATCAGGGATCTTTGTTATACTCTTTCAGGGGGCTTTGTTATTCTCGATTAGGGGAATTTGTTATACTCGATCAGGGGACTTTGTTATACTCGATCAGGGGACTTTGTTATACTCGATCAGGGGACTTTGTTATACTCTATCAGGGATCTTTGTTATACTCGTTCAGGGGGCTTTGTTATACTCGATCAGGGGGCTTTGTCATACTTGATCAGGGGACTTTGTTATAATAGATTAGTGGACTTTGTTATACTCGATCAGGGGACTTTAATATACTCGATGAGGGGGCTTTGTTATACTCGATCAGGGGACTTTGTTATACCCGATCAGGCGACTTTGTTATACTCGATCAGGGATCTTTGTTATACTCTATGAGGGGACTTTGTTATACTCGATCAGGGATCTTTGTTATACTCGATCAGGGGACTTTGTTATACTCGATCAGGGATCTTTGTTCTACTCTATCAGGGGACTTTGTTATACTCGATCAGGGATCTTCGTTATTCTCGTTTAGGGGGCTTTGTTATACTCGTTCAGATGACTTTGTTATACTCGATCAGGGGACTTTGTTATACTCGATCAGGGGGCTTTGTTATACTCGATGAGGGGACTTTGTTATACTCGATGAGGGGACTTTAATATACTCGATGAGGGGGCTTTGTTTTACTCGATGAGGGGACTTTGTCATACTCGATCAGGGGACTTTGTCTATACTCGATGAGGGGGCTTTGTTATACTCGATAAGGGGCCTTAGTTATACTCGATGAGGGGACTTTGTTATACTCGATCAGGGGAATTTGTTATACTCGATCAGGGGACTTTGTTTTACTCGATCAAGGGGCTTTGTCATACTTGATCAGGGGACTTTGTTATAATAGATTAGTGGACTTTGTTATACTCGATCAGGGGACTTTGTTATACCCGATCATGCGACTTTGTTATACTCGATCAGGGGACTTTGTTATACTCGATGAGGGATCTTTGTTTTACTCTATGAGGGAACTTTGTTATACTCGATCAGGGATCTTTGTTATACTCGTTCAGGGGGCTTTGTTATACTCGTTCAGGTGACTTTGTTATACTCGATCAGGGGACTTTGTTATACTCGATCAGGGGGCTTTGTTATACTCGATGAGGGGACTTTGTTATACTCGATGAGGGTACTTTAATATACTCGATGAGGAGGATTTGTTATACTCGATGAGGGGACTTTGTTATACTCGATCAGGGCCCTTTGTTATACTCGATGAGGGGGCTTTGTTACTACTCGATCAAGTGGCTTTGTTATACTCAGGCAGGGACTTTATTTACATACACAATCAGGGAGCTATGTTATATACTCGATCAGGGCCTTTGTTATACTCGATGAGGACTTTGTTATACTCGATGGGGGACTTTTGTTATACTCGATCGGGGAATTTATTTATACTTGATCAGGGGCCTTTGTTTATACTCGATAAGAACTTTGTTATACTCGATGGGGACTTTGTTATACACGATCAGGGGAATTTGTTATACTCGAGCAGGGGACTTTGTTATACACAATCAGGGAACTATGTTATACTCGATCAGGGGCCTTTGTTATACTCGATGAGGGGGCTTTGTTATACTCTATTAGGGGACTTTGTTATACTCGTTCAGGGGAATTTGTTATCTTCGATCAGGGATCTTTGTTATACTCGTTCCCGGGGCTTTGTTATACTCGATCAGGGGACTTTGTTATACGCGATCAGGAGACTTTTTTATTCTCAATCAGAGGACTTTGTTATACTCGATCGGGGCCATTGTTATACTCGATGAGGGGGCTTTGTTATACTCTATCAGGGGACTTTGTTATACTCGTTCAGGGGTATTTGTTATCTTCGATCAGGGATCTTTGTTATACTCGTTCCAGAGACTTTGTTATACTCGATCAGGGGGCTTTGTTATACTCGATGAGGGGACTTTGTTATACTCGATGAGGGACTTTAAAATACTCGATCAGGGGACATTGCTATACTCGATGAGGGGACTTTGTTATACCCGATCAGGGGAATTTGTTATACTCGATCAGGGGCCTTTGTTATACTCGATAAGGGGCCTTTGTTATACTCGATGAGGGGACTTTGTTATACACGATCAGGGGAATTTATTATACTCGATCAGGGGACTTTGTTATACCCGATCATGCGACTTTGTTATACTCGATCAGGGGACTTTGTTATACTCGATGAGGGATCTTTGTTTTACTCTATCAGGGAACTTTGTTATGCTCGATCAGGGATCTTTGTTATACTCGTTCAGGGGGCTTTGTTATACTCGTTCAGGTGACTTTGTTATACTCGATCAGGGGACTTTGTTATTCTCGATGAGGAGACTTTCTTATACTCGATGAGGGGACTTTGTTATACTCGATCAGGGGGCTTTGTTATACTCGATGAGGGGACTTTGTTATACTCGATGAGGGCTCTTTGCTATACTCGATGAGGGGGCTTTGTTATACTCGATGAGGGGACTTTGTTATACTCGATCAGGGGACTTTGCTATACTCGATCAGGGGGCTTTGTTATACTCGATAAGGGGCCTTTGTTATACTCGATGAGGGACTTTGTTTATACTCGATGAGGGACTTTGTTATACTCGATCAGGGGAATTTGTTATACTCGATCAGGGGCCTTTGTTTATACTCGATAAGGGGCTTTTGTTATACTCGATAAGGGGACTTTGTTATACACGATCAGGGGAATTTGTTATACTCGAGCAGGGGACTTTGTTATACACAATCAGGGAACTATGTTATACTCGATCAGGGGCCTTTGTTATACTCGATGAGGGGGCTTTGTTATACTCTATTAGGGGACTTTGTTATACTCGTTCAGGGGAATTTGTTATCTTCGATCAGGGATCTTTGTTATACTCGTTCCGGGGGCTTTGTTATACTCGATCAGGGGACTTTGTTATACGCGATCAGGAGACTTTCCTATTCTCAACCAGAGGACTTTGTTATAATCGATCGGGGCCTTTGTTATACTCGATGAGGGGGCTTTGTTATACTCTATCAGGGGACTTTGTTATACTCGTTCAGGGGAATTTGTTATCTTCGATCAGGGATCTTTGTTATACTCGTTCCAGGGGCTTTGTTATACTCGATCAGGGGGCTTTGTTATACTCGATGAGGGGACTTTGTTATACTCGATGAGGGACTTTAAAATACTCGATCAGGGGACATTGCTATACTCGATGAGGGGAATTTGTTATTCTCGATCAGGGGAATTTGTTATACTCGATCAGGGGCCTTTGTTATACTCGATAAGGGGCCTTTGTTATACTCGATGAGGGGACTTTGTTATACACGATCAGGGGAATTCATTATACTCGGTCAGGGGACTTTGTTATACACAATCAGGGGATTTTGTTATACTCGATCAGGGGCCTTTGTTATACTCGATGAGGGGGCTTTGTTATACTCTATCAGGGGACTTTGTTATACTCGTTCAGGGGAATTTGTTATCTTCGATCAGGGATCTTTGTTATACTCGTTCCGGGGGCTTTGTTATTTTCGATCAGGGGACTTTGTTATACGCGATTAGGAGACTTTCTTATTCTCAATCACAGGACTTTGTTATACTCGATGAGTGGACTTTGTTATACTCGATCAGGGAATTTAATATATTCGATCAGGGGAATTTGCTATACCCGATCAGGGGACTTTGTTATACTCGATCAGCGGACTTTGTTATACTCTATCAGGGGACTTTGTTATACTCGATCAAGGATCTTTGTTATACTCTTTCAGGGGGCATTGTTATTCTCGATTAGGGGAATTAGTTATACTCGATCAGGGGACTTTGTTATACTCGACGAGGGGACTTTGTTATACTCGATCAGGGGACTTTGTTTTACTCGATCAGGGCCCTTTGTTATACTCGATCAGGGGGCTTTGTTATACTCGATCAGGGGAATTTGTTATACTCGATAAGGGGCCTTTGTTATACTCGATAAGGGGCCTTTGTTATACTCGATGAGGGGACTTTGTTATACTCGATCAGGGGAATTTGTTATACTCGACCAGGGGACTTTGTTATACTCGATGAGGGGTCTTTGTTATACTCTATTAGGGGACTTTGTTATACTCGTTCAGGGGAATTTTTTATCTTCGATCAGGGATCTTTGTTATACTCGTTCCGGGGGCTTTGTTATACTCGATCAGGGGACTTTGTTATACGCGATCAGGAGACTTTCTTATTCTCAATCAGAGGACTTTGTTATACTCGATGAGTGGACTTTGTTATACTCGATCAGGGTAATTTGCTATACCCGATCAGGGGACTTTGTTATACTCGATGAGGGGACTTTGTTATACTCGATCAGGGGACTTTGTTATACTCGATCAGGGCCCTTTGTTATACTCGATGAGGGGGCTTTGTTCTTTCTCGATCAAGTGGCTTTGTTATACTTGATCAGGGGACTTTGTTATACTAGATTAGTGGACTTTGTTATACTCGATCAGGGGACTTTAATATACTCGATGAGGGGGCTTTGTTATACTCGATCTGGGGGACTTTGTTATACTTGATCAGGCGACTTTGTTATACTCGATCAGGGGACTTTATTTATACTCGATCAGGATCTTTGTTATACTCCATCAAGGGACTTTGCTATACTCGACAAAGGGGCCTTTGTTATACTCGATCAGGGATCTTTGTTATACTCGTTTAGGGGCTTTATTTATACTCGGTCATGTGACTTTGTTATACTCGATGAGGGGGCTATGTTATACTCTATCAGGGGACTTTGCTATACTCGATCAGGGAAGTTTGTTATACTCGATAAGGGGCCTTTGTTATACTCGATGAGGGGACTTTGTTATACTCGATCAGGGGAATTTGTTATACTCGGTCAGGGGACTTTGTTTACTCGATCAGGGGACTTTCTTATACTCGATCAGGGGACTTTGTTATAGTTGATCAGGGCAGATTAGTGGACTTTGTTATACTCGATGAGGGACTTTAAAATACTCGATCAGGGGACATTGCTATACTCGATGAGGGGACTTTGTTATACTCGATCAGGGGAATTTGTTATACTCGATCAGGGGCCTTTGCTATACTGGATCAGGGATCTTTGTTATACTCGTTCAAGGGGCTTTGTTATACTCGGTCATGTGACTTTGTTATACTCGATGAGGGGGCTGTGTTATACTCTATCAGGGGACTTTGCTATACTCGATCAGGGAAGTTTGTTATACTCGATAAGGGGCCTTTGTTATACTCGATGAGGGGACTTTGTTATAGTCGATCAGGGGAATTTGTTATACTCGATCAGGGGACTTTTTTTTTACTCGATCAGGGGACTTTGTTATTCTCGATCAGGGGACTTTGTTTTAGTTGATCAGGGCAGATTAGTGGACTTTGTTATACTCGATGAGGGACTTTAAAATACTCGATCAGGGGACATTGCTATACTCGATGAGGGGACTTTGTTATACTCGATCAGGGGAATTTGTTATACTCGATCAGGAGCCTTTGTTATACTCGATAAGGGGCTTTTCTTATACTCGATGATTGGACTTTGTTATACTCGATCAGGGGAATTTGTTATACTCGATCAGGGGACTTTGTTATACTCGATGAGGGGGCTTTGTTATACTCTATCAGGGGACTTTGTTATACTCGTTCAGGGGAATTTGTTATCTTCGATCAGGGATCTTTGTTATACTCGTTCCGGGGGCTTTGTTATACTCGATCAGGGGACTTTGTTATACGCGATCAGGAGACTTTCTTATTCTCAATCATAGGACTTTGTTATCCTCGATGAGTGGACTCTGTTATACTCGATCAGGGGAATTTGCTATACCCGATCAGGGGACTTTGTTATACTCGATCAGCGGACTTTGTTATACTCTATCAGGGGACTTTGTTATACTCGATCAGGGATCTTTGTTATACTCTTTCAGGGGGCTTTGTTATTCTCGATCAGGGGTCTTTGTTATACGCGATCAGGAGACTTTCTTATTCTCAATCATAGGACTTTGTTATACTCGATGAGTGGACTTTGTTATACTCGATCAGGGGAATTTGCTATACCCGATCAGGGGACTTTGTTATACTCGATCAGCGGACTTTGTTATACTCTATCAGGGGGACTTTGTTATACTCGATCAGGGATCTTTGTTATACTCTTTCAGGGGGCTTTGTTATTCTCGATTAGGGGAATTTGTTATACTCGATCAGTGGACTTTGTTATACTCGATCAGGGGACTTTGTTATACTCGA